>NW_015507003.1:3268-23850 GCF_001515645.1 Sinocyclocheilus grahami
AAGGGAATAGGAATTTCTCTTTATGCAGATGATGGTGCAATCTGGAAACGAGGGAGGAATTTAGAGTTTGTTGTAAGGAAAGTGCAAGAAGCAATAACAGAAGTAGAAAGGTGGTCATATAAGTGGGGTTTTAGATTCTCTGTTGAAAAAACAAAAAATGTATTATTTTCAAAATGTAGGATTAGTAAAGAGGTAAAATTAAAATTATATGGTCAAGATATAGAAAGAGTATCATGTTTTAAATTTTTGGGTATATGGTTTGATGAAAAACACATTTAAAATACACATAAAAAAATAGTTGATAACTGTAAAAGGGTAATGAATGTTATGAGATGTTTAATGGGGAAAGAATGGGGGGCTGAGAGGATGGCTCTAAGAAGTATATATACAGGATTGATACGATCTGTATTTGATTATGGGAGTATAGTGTATCAATCTGCTGCTAATAGTGTGTTAAAAGAGGTGGACAAAAAAATATGGAAGACAAAGTAGGTGTGGCATTTAGTATCCCAGAATTTAATGACAAAGTCATTAAAAGAATCACAGATAATTTGTCAATTTACACTGGTGAAATTATTGCAATTGTACTGGCATTGCAATGGGTGGAGGAAAATAAGCCAATGCGGACACTCATATGTTCTGATTCAAGTTCATCTTTAATTACAATTGAAACATGTCATTCAGAGAGCAGAGCAGATATAATTATTGAGATTCTTCAAACAATATATAGGATCCAGGTGATGGGAATTTATGTAGCTTTCTGTTGGGTACCAGCGCATGTGGGAGTAAAAGGAAATGAGTTAGCAGACGAATATGCAAAGGAAGCAACAAAGAAAGTAGACATAGATATGCAGATAAAGTATGGTAAGAGTGAAATGAAGTGTTTAATCAAGCAACATGTGAAGAATAGATGGCAGAAATATTGGGAAGAAGAAAGAACAGGGAGATGGTTTTATAGCATTCAAAGAATTGTTGGTAAGTACAGAGTAACAGGAAGAAATAGACACGAGGAAACTATAATCTCAAGGCTTAGATGTGGCCATACTGCTCTTAATAGCAGTTTGAAGAGAATGGGGAGACATGAAACTGGAAAATGTGAATATTGTAATATGGAGGAAACAGTAGAGCATGTTATGTTATAATGAAGTGTTCAAGATACGGAAAGGAAATAAGGATACTGATTGATGTCCTCAAGGAAAATAAAGAAAAACTGAATTTGATGAACATTTTGGGGAATGAATTTTTTATATAGGTTATTTAAAGGACACGGTTCCTATCTATATAATTGAATTTAATGAAGAGTACGGTCCTGATCTACACTCCTAATCAGTAGGTGGCGGTAATGCACCTAAAAGTTGTATGCCATCCGCCATTAAACACCAAGAAGAAGAAGAAGAAGAAGAAGAAGAAGAGGAGCGTGCACTAATATTTTCAGTTCCATTTGCTTGTGCGTTGTCTCAAGACACCCCCACAACTCCGCTCACTGGAACAGCATCGACGTCATCTTTATGCGACACGAAGGAACTTTGCGCATATGAATTGATTTTGTGCTACGGTCGAACATACAACAAAGGTTCAACACTTTAGATTTTTGTGTCGCCGTGTTCTATCTGTGTTTGTTTAAGTAAAACTTTTTCGAAGTCGTTATTAATGGCTGTGTAAAGCGATTATTTTTATTTAAGTTAATTTAGAAAGCTACAAGTTAAAGGTAAGTTAAGAATCTGTAGTCGTTAGTTCTTTAGCTCGACATAATTGGTTCTGTACAGATAATGGTCTTACAGATATCTTATGACTTTTAACCAACAGCCATATGATTGACACGGAGAAGATTTCCTCAGGAGGGGATGCCGCCTGTTCAAACCAGAGTGAGAAGAAAGAGAACGAAAAAAAAAAGAGATCTCGGGTGAAACAGCTGCTGGCTGAAGTGAAGAAGCAGGTGGAATTCTGGTTTGGTGATGTGAATCTTCACAAGGACAGATTCATGAAGAATGTCATCGAACAGTCACGAGATGGATGTATATATCAGTGTTATGTTTCTATCTCATGACGCAGATTAATATATATATGATGCACTTAACTTTTTTGTTGTTTCATTGCAGATGTTGACATATCCGTGCTGACGTCATTCAACCGAATGAAAAAATTGACGACAGATGTCAAGTTGATAGCCAGGGCTCTTAAAAATTCAGCAATAGTGGAGGTATGGTTTGCATGATTTAAATTTTCTTTTCTTTTTTCAGAGAGGGTTTAGTTCTAATTTATGCACTGATAATAATGTTAACTGTTATGTTGTCTTAAGGTAAATCTTCAGGGAACACATGTACGACGAAAGGATCCACTTGGTGAAAGCCCAAAAGATGTGGACAACCGCACAGTTTATGTGGTAATTGAGTCTGCATTAATTTCACATTATTTTAACTTTTATGTGGTCTGTATGATTTTAATGTATACCCTCTTAAATTTGTTGTGTTTCAGGAGTTGTTGCCAAAGTCAGTGACTCATGTTTGGCTGGAGCGAGTGTTTAGCAAGTGTGGAAATGTGGTTTATGTTAGTATCCCCAGGTACAAGTCCACAGGACACCCTAAAGGGTTTGCGTTTGTGGAATTTGAGACAGAGGAACAAGCACATAAAGCTATTGAGGTAACTTGTATGCGCTATAATTGTACTATATTGTTAGTATTCCAAAATCATAGGAATATTGTAGGCCTAGTAGCCTACAAAATAATATGACTTTAATACTCACCAAGTGGGAAATATGGTTTTGGGCATACTCACAGGATCCTATAAACACTTATTGTTGGGATTATTATAGAAACAGAATAAGGTGTAATAATACAGTATACAGTAACACAATACAGTCCAATTGCAGGTTGGAGTAAAATGTACTCTAAAGCATGGTTTGTTTTACTTGAAATGACAGATGCTGAACAATCCTCCAGAAGATGCTCCAAAGAAGCCAGGCATCTTCCCTAAGACTTGTAAGAAAAAGACTATCCATTTTGAGGCTATCCAGGACACACAAGGTAACATATTTATACATACTGTGAAAAGGCTGCTTGTATATATTACAGTATAAAATTAAAAAGAAGATTTGTTTTGCCAGTTTGTGTTTTTCACATCACATTCTGAATGATCCAGATATAAGCAACTCATGTTTTTACTTTAAGGTTATGAGGAGGATGGCAAAAAAAAGAAGAGAAAAAGGTCTAGAAATGATCTCAAAAACAGTGCTTGTGAAGAAATGACTGTAAATGAGATGGACAGAGAAGGAATGTTAGGGACTGCAGTTACCAATGAGCCAAAGAAACATTCATCAGATGAATCTAAAATGGAAAACCCTGCAATACTGATCAGCAGCGCAAGCAAGAACGTTGAGAAGAAAAGACGAAGATCCCGCAGTTCTGAGGCATTAGTTGGAGAAGCCCAAGATGAGATGCCATCCAAAATAAGAAAAGTAGAAGAGGAGGAATACGATGAGAGTGAGATGAAAGGTAGATTTTTATATATTTTTTAAAGGTTGTTTTGGTTTTTCTGGGAGAAATTTAAGGTGGGCAGCGCGCCGACATACAGCACTGTTGTGCTACGGGCGCCCCCAGTTCGAATCACGACTCGAGGACCTTTCCCAATCCCGTCCCCCAATCTCTCTCCCACTTCGCTTCCTGTCAATTCTGATCTGATTTATCGTAATAAAGGCGAAAATGCCAAGAGTAAATCTTTCAAAAATTTTTGTCATTTAAAATATATTCATATGCATAAAAGTGCTTCTGGAAAAGTCCAGTCATATTAGTAATTTTATTTTAAATGGAGTGGGTCACCTTATGGGGGCTGCCATGGTGATATTGCATAACCTGTTAAATTATGAGCTGCTTTATCCCAACGTTGCTCCTCTTATTGGACACTTTTGCTGATGAAATATATTAATCACATCTAACTAGTGCCAAAGCTGCCAAAACAATAAAGAAATATACAAAGAAATGATAAATCAATCCACAAAGAAATGTTAAAGTAAATAAGTATTTTTAGTTTTATTTTCTTTACGTATAATTGTATTTTTTCAATTTTTTCCCTTTATTTATTTCTACATTTTATTTATTTATTTCAACATGTATTTGTTTGGGGTTACTTCAGACGGAGCAATCGAGCGCTGAGTTCTGACTTAAAGGGATAGTTCACCCAAAAAATGAAAATTACCCTATGATTTAGGCCACATCCACACGAAGCCAGAGCTTTCCCTATCCAATCTTTTTTTTTTTTCCTTGTCTCAAGAAATATCTGCGTTAGGGCTGCACGATATATCATTTCAGCATCGATATCGCGATGTGCACATCCGCGATAGTGACATCGCAGGATGTGCAATTTTTAGTATACTGATCGCTTTCATCGACAGCTGTTGCCCCGCGCTGCCTACACAGTGACCGTTGCAAATCCTTTAGAACTTGTGTTCAGTACATCATAAAACGAACGAGGGAATTACTCTCGGGGATTTGCCGTGTTGCACCGCATCCAGTGTAGACAGTAGGGTTGTGCCGATAGACGATAGTATCGTGTATCAACGATAGTCAGAGATATCGCCTGTGGCTGATGCCTTTGATGATAGCAAGACGATTAATAGTATTATTATTATTATTATTATTATTATTATTATTATCAGGATAATAATACTCTCTAATTAATATTAGGGCTTATTTGTTGCATTGTATTTATTTTTCCGTGTTTTACAGTATTGCGTGTTATAACCAATCACACACAGTTAGGCTGAGTTTATGAATGCATTGGCCAATCAGAAATGAGTTCCGTTGTTCAGCGCGCGCTGACTGAATTCTGACTCGCAAATTCTTTCATCATAAACAAAGTGCAGAAGTACGTGCGTTGTAAGTATAAGAGATTTATTCATCATACAGTGTAGATTCACTGATTTTAATGGGAGTGTTTTTAAAGTGCATTCAGTGGGTACGGAAATTATTCAGACCCCCTTAAATTTCACTCTTTGTTATATTGCAGCCATTTGCTAAAATCATTTAAGTTAATTTTTTTTCCTCAATGTACACACAGCACCCCATATTGACAGACAAACACAGAATTGTTGACATTTTTGCAGATTTATTAAAAAAGAAAAACTGAAATATCACATGGTCCTAAGTATTCAGACCCTTTGCTCAGTATTTAGTAGAAGCACCCTTTTGATCTAATACAGCCATGAGTCTTTTTGGGAAAGATGCAACAAGTTTTCACACCTGGATTTGGGGATCCTCTGCCATCCCTCCTTGCAGATCCTCTCCAGTTCGGTCAGGTTGGATGGTAAACGTTGGTGAACAGCCATTTTTAGGTCTCTCCAGAGAGGCTCAATTGGGTTTAAGTCAGGGCTCTGGCTGGACTATTCAAGAACAGTCACAGAGTTGTTGGGAAGCCACTCCTTCGTTATTTTAGCTGTGTGCTTAGGGTCATTGTCTTGTTGGAAGGTAAACCTTCGGCCCAGTCTGAGGTCCTGAGCACTCTGGAGAAGGTTTTCATCCAGGATATCCCTGTACTTGGCCGCATTCATCTTTCCCTCAATTGCAACCAGTCGTCCTGTCCCTGCAGCTGAAAAACACCCCCACAGCATGATGCTGCCACCACCATGCTTCACTGTTGGGACTGTATTGGACAGGTGATGAGCAGTGCCTGGTTTTCTCCACACATACCGCTTAGAATTAAGGCCAAAAAGTTCTATCTTGGCCTCATCCGACCAGAGAACCTTATTTCTCACCATCTTGGAGTCCTCCATGCGGACTTTCATGTGTCTTGCACTGAGGAGAGGCTTCCGTCGGGCCACTCTGCCATAAAGCCCCGACTGGTGGAGGGCTGCAGTGATGATTGACTTTCTACAACTTCCTCCCATCTCCCGACTGCATCTCTGGAGCTCAGCCACACTGATCTTTGGGTTCTTCTTTACCTCTCTCACCAAGGCTCTTCTCCCCCGATAGCTCAGTTTGGCCAGACGGCCAGCTCTAGGAAGGGTTCTGGTCATCCCAAACGGCACTTTAATTGAATAGATCATTAAAGATCGCGAATACGATTCAAACACCAACGTGATTCTATTCCTAAATTACAATGATTCGTTTGATTCATTCCTCAAACTTTGGCATGTGCGATCAATGTTGTGATCACTTGGTTCGTCTGTCCAGCGTACGATCACACCAGTGTGATTTGAACATTTAAATCTGCGTTCGCACTGCTGTTGACCTAAAGAGACACTGCTTTTAGCCTTACACTGGAGTTGGTACACTTTCCGATAATGAAACTAGGTAAATAATTAAACTAGCACGATAATATCATGTATCGGCGATCTCACAGGCTGACGATATGAAAATTGAGCATATCGCCCAAAACTAGTAGACAGCATCACTGATTATTAGGGTTGGGAATCGATTCCGATTCCAGAATCGGATACTTAAGGTCAGGAATCGGATACTTGTTGTCAAATTAAAATTTCGATTCCGCCTATCGATTCCTATGCGCCTTTTTTTTTTTTCTTTCTTTCATCTGTGAATACCGGACCTAGCGATCTGCCAGGACCTTGATCGCTAATCTAAGCACGCCAAAGTTTGGCTACATTTGCGATCAGAAGCCAAAAAAGCTAAGTATAATATCTGTGATAGCTAAAAATGTTGCAAGAGAGGTGTCACCACCAACATGACAAAGCACTTTAATTTAATAGATCATTAAAGATCGCGAACACGATTCAAACACCAACGTGATTCTATTCCTAAATTACAATGATTCGTTTGATTCATTCCTCAAACTTTGGCATGTGCGATCAATGTTGTGATCACTTGGTTCGTCTGTCCAGCGTACGATCACACCAGTGTGATTTGAACATTTAAATCTGCGTTCGCACTGCTGTTGACCTAAAGAGACCAGCTGTCATCTTTCATGAATGAAACAGCTTCACAGTCTTTTCAGCAGCCACACAGTATCATTATTTGTTACAAACATTCAAATCACAGAAGTACTGCGATAAAAGTTTATAGTTCAGATATAAACTGTGTACGATGTGTATGGTAGCGATTAAAATAGAGTAAATCACCTTTTGAAAGTAATTTGACACTTCAAGTGAAGTTTTATCAATTACATTGTTACGCCAGTAGGTGGCAAAAAGGTGCTGTTAAAATGTATTTGTCTTTGAATCATACAAGAGATTTGTTCAAGAATGCTGATTCATCCAGTAATGAAACAAGTACATCTTGAGTAAGTCATTTAATCATTAATTCATAAATTGCATGTGATTTTGTTTAGTTGTCTAATGTTTTTTTTTCAGAATCATGAGAGAACCACAACTTTCATTGGGGGAAAAAAAAGAAAGAAAAAAACAATTTATCCAGTATCATGCAGTTCTATTTGCACACAAAAATTTGATTTTTTGATTATTTGATTTTTGTTCATGGTTTTCAGCTCCAATAAATGGTTTGCAAAAAAGAGAGACAGGATAAATGTTTGATAACATTATTTAATCACATTGGAATCAAAACTGGGAATCGATAAGCAAAATTGGAATCGGAATTGATAAAATTCAAACGATATCCAACCCTACTGATTATAATGGGTTCTATTGTATTTTGTTGTCACTCACGTCCGTTGTAGACGCGGTCAGAACCACCCAGATGGACGTGAGCACTGAATTCCATTCACTTCCGCTATTTGTGCCTGAAATGACACATGTGTGAAACTGTCAAAATGTACGTCTCTGCAAGTATCCTTGTAAACACAGTTGCTTATGGCTTAGGTGAAGGTAAACAATTGATAAAGAAAATGGATAGTATATTGTTTCACAGCAGTTTAATGTTCCTAAGGCTTTCTGTGTCATGAATGTTAATCAAACAACAAAACACAAAGAAAAATCTCTTTTGTAGCTTTAACACAGATTTATTAGATTTAATTTATACAGTGAAGACTATGCAGTGTTATTTTACATTTGATTATTCAACCCTGTATACCTGAATACAGGGATTAAAGTTCTCCGTCGCTACAACGGATTTCCGTTAATTGGAAAAAAATGAGGGGAAAAGACACATGTATCATTGTTGTTGTTGTTCTGCCGGGGTCCGGCACACCAAAATCATCATGGATGTAGCTTCTCAGTGACAACATAGTGATGCCGCTCGCATCATTCACAGTCGGGTTATTAGCAGAGAACACAGAGCATTTCGGCGCTATTAATAACAATTCTACTCATTCCCGTAGGTTCCACGCTTATAACACGATGACAGATGAAGGAATGTATCATTTGCATGTGCTTTTGAGTCTTGAGAACTCACTTGCGCCCACAGATCGCGATAAGGAGAGTGACAACTTTTAATAGTTATTAAGGGAGTTTGCAAATGTGATATTGATTACAACAGTTCAATAAACAAGTACTGCCTGATTTTGCTCTATTTCCTCAACGAAAATAGTTCCAAATATAGTAACTGCTCAGCCGCTGCGCATCTCTAAAAGCAAACACAGCGGTGTTTAATTAATTCAATGAAAGTGCATTTTTGAATGAATCATGAGTCGGTGATTCATGATTCCCCATTCATAAAGGCAGTCACTTGCTTCATTCCTGAATGAATCAGCCGTTCGAACGAATCGATTGAATGAATGATTCAGTGATAAAATTAGTGACTTGTTTCATTTTTAGCATATAATTTCAGTTATTTAAATGTAATATTTCTGCATTCAAAATTTTATATTTAAAACATTAATCTCCACATGAATGTATGAATTTAATTGCTCTCATGCCACCTCTGAGTCTCATTAAACATCTGAAAATGTACCTACAATACACTTTTGTGTTCTGTGCTACCTCTGTAGTACAAATTGTTTTTATTAATACTAATTTCACATGATTGGTAACTTATTTGTCTTATTCTACTTCAGAATAGAAATGTTAAAAAGTTAATAAACATACATTTTTGAATTTGACAGATGAAAATGATGCCATTACAAAGGTAAAAAGAAAATACCCCTGTAAGTCACTTTAAGGAGTCAAATGTCACCTCATATTAGGAAGGATCATTTTTGATCAGAATTTTTGATTATTGATCAGAAGGTGCTCCTAAATTTTTTTAATTAGGAGGACAAGAGCTCCTAAAAAAAGTAAGCATAGAGCCATGTGTAACAGTATATTAGATCTGTGCATGTGGTCTTAAAGAGACAGCAGCCTAAATAAACCTCCTGCTGCCTTTCATTATGCAGTGAAGACTAACCAGTGTTATTTTACAGTTGTATAGATTATAGTTAGACCTAACTGAAAAAAATAAAGTAGTTATAAAATAGTTAATTTTATTTGTATCTTGTTATTTGTGCTATTGATTGTCATTCATTTATTTGTTCTTATTTTATTATTTACTATTTACTTGACATTTTTTGGTTAAAATAAATTCAATTCTGAGTGCACCTGATTCTTGGGTGGGGAGGGGGGCATGGTCCATGACAAATAGTTCTGCCACCACATGTGATATTGATTACAACAGTTCAATAAACAAGTACTGCCTGATTTTGCTCTATTTCCTCAACGAAAATAGTTCCAAATATAGTAACTGCTCAGCCGCTGCGCATCTCTAAAAGCAAACACAGCGGTGTTTAATTAATTCAATGAAAGTGCATTTTTGAATGAATCATGAGTCGGTGATTCATGATTCCCCATTCATAAAGACAGTCACTTGCTTCATTCCTGAATGAATCAGCCGTTCGAACGAATCGATTGAATGAATGATTCAGTGATAAAATTAGTGACTTGTTTCATTTTTAGCATATAATTTCAGTTATTTAAATGTAATATTTCTGCATTCAAAATTTTATATTTAAAACATTAATCTCCACATGAATGTATGAATTTAATTGCTCTCATGCCACCTCTGAGTCTCATTAAACATCTGAAAATGTACCTACAATACACTTTTGTGTTCTGTGCTACCTCTGTAGTACAAATTGTTTTTATTAATACTAATTTCACATGATTGGTAACTTATTTGTCTTATTCTACTTCAGAATAGAAATGTTAAAAAGTTAATAAACATACATTTTTTAATTTGACAGATAGGACAAGAGCTCCTAAAAAAAGTAAGCATAGAGCCATGTGTAACAGTATATTAGATCTGTGCATGTGGTCTTAAAGAGACAGCAGCCTAAATAAACCTCCTGCTGCCTTTCATTATGCAGTGAAGACTAACCAGTGTTATTTTACAGTTGTATAGATTATAGTTAGACCTAACTGAAAAAAATAAAGTAGTTATAAAATAGTTAATTTTATTTGTATCTTGTTATTTGTGCTATTGATTGTCATTCATTTATTTGTTCTTATTTTATTATTTACTATTTACTTGACATTTTTTGGTTAAAATAAATTCAATTCTGAGTGCACCTGATTCTTGGGTGGGGAGGGGGGCATGGTCCATGACAAATAGTTCTGCCACCACAGCTGGAAAAAATCCTAGGAAACACTGCATACATTTAATAAAATTAGAAAAATGCCATTACAAAGGTAAAAAGAAAATGCCCCTGCAAATCACTTTGAGTCAAATGCCACATATTAGGAAGGCTCATTTTTGATCAGAATTTATTATTATTGATCAGAAGGTGCTCCTAATTTTTTTTAAATTAGGAGGACAAGCACTCCTAATTACAAGAAAAAACTGCTCTTAAACTGGGTGTGTGACAGGTATGGCTGTGGAATGGGGTTTGGCTGAGGAAAAATGTTCAGTCAAAATATTTTTTTTTTGCTTTAACCCCTGTATTCAACCAGTATACCTGAATACTGTTAGACTTACCGGAAAAATATAAAGCACTGTTTATTTGATTTGTATCTGTTCTATTATATTTATTTATATATGTTTGTAATTTGTTTATTTTTCTATGCTGATTTACACCCCAATCACGAAAACGCAAGGCTGTGGTTTTCAGATTTATCCATTCAGGGACCCGGTTTAAAAAAAATAGCGGTTTCACGCTCCCAAAATGCCGGATCCATCTGGACGAAATGCCAATATGATACAAAATCTTTACGTATACAGCTAAACGTGTCTCCATATGGATGGGGCCTTACTCACCCTTAAAGGGTTAGTTCACCCAAAAATGAAAATTAGCCCATAATTTACTCAAGTCATCCTAGGTGTATATGACTTTCTTCTTTCAGACAAATCTAGTCGGAGTTATATTAAAAATTGTCTTTGATCTTTCAAGTTGTTTCATGGCACTTGGTTTTGAATATGGATATTTTTCTTACAAAAACGCATCGCCTTTGTTCAACCCCTGGAGCCCTGAATTTTTTTTATGGGAGGGCGCTTTTTATTTAACTTCTTTTGGACTGATGCATGCAGCACCCACTGAGTGCCATGAAACAGCTTGAAAGATCAAAGACAATTTTTAATATAACTCCGACTGGATTCATCTGAAAGAAGAAAGTCATATACGCTGTAGAATCTACATTTGTTATTGTATTTCTGATGTTATCTATTTTATCAGTGAAGAAATTCATAAAGTCATTACTATTAAACTGTGAGGGAATATTTAGATCGGGTGGCGTCTAGTTATTTGTTAATCTAGCCACTGTGCTAAATAAAAACCTTGGATTGTTTTGGTTATTTTCTATAAGTTTGTGGATATGCTCAGCCCTTATTGTTTTTCCACGCAATTCTAAAAACTTCCAAGTTAGTTTTTCTCCATTTGCGCTCAAGACTACGAGTTTCTTTCTTGAGAGAATGGGTATTACTGTTGTACCATGGTGCAGTACGTTTTTCTCTAACCGTTTTCAATTTGATGGGGGCAACAGCTTCTAATGTATTAGAGAAGATAGTGCCCATGTTGCTAGTCATTTCGTATAGTTCATGTGTATTTATGGGTACACAGAGCTGAAAAAGAAAAACTGAAGGTTGTATCTGTGCTGCTTCTACTACTGTTTCTGCACTTATGTTTATGGCAGCCCATTGACTATAGTTTCCAACCTATAGTTTCCCAAAACCTCTAGCGCTACCAACTGTCTAAATTTGTACTCATGCAAAAATTTATGTTCCTGCTACTGTTCACTCTTCAATGTGAAATGGCCTTAAAGTTGTTGCTGTCATTTACTTGTAATTTATGTTCTTTTATCGCATAGATTTATCAACTGAGAGCAAGAATGAAGAACAGTTGGACTCTGAGAAGAAAGACGATTCTGTTTTGAAGGCCAAGAGGAAAAGAAAGAAGAAGCTCAAGGAGAGATTGAAAATAGGGGAGGAGGTCATCCCACTCAGAGTTCTCTCAAAGTGAGCAGTGCTGTGCATCTTTTCTTTTTCAAGTCAAGGTTCATAAATAATTGTGTATTGTGTGAGATATTGAAGTAATGAAGTGGATTTCAACTGTCAGGAAAGAGTGGTTGAACCTGAAGCAGGAGTACCTGACACTGCAGAAGCACTGTATGACCCATCTGAAGCAGTCAGTGGCTCAGATCAACCAGAAGTCAGTGAAGTATGACATCATGCAGACTAAAGAGAATGAGAACACTTGTGAGTATCTTTTGTTGGGATCTTGCCTGTTAATAAATCTTACTATTTAAATACCTGTTCATTCATTCATTTTCTTTGTTTGTTTGTTTCTTTCTTTCTTCCTTTCTTTCTTATCAAAGCTTTTAAGGATACAGCTAAGAAAGAGCCCCCTTCTGGCCCTGAGTTTGCGAGTGGAGTCATTGTCAAGATTAGCCATAACCAGCCCCTGCCAAGCAAGAGGTGCATCAAGGTATATACTAACATGCTAGTTAAATTGATTGTTAAAGCTATCTTGGGTACATCAAACAATAAGCCATTTTTAAGAGCTGTTTCTTTTCATATGCACAGGATTCACTGTCTGAGATGTCCGCTGTGGCTTATGTGGACATTCTTGATGGAGATAAAGAGGGTTACATTCGCTTCAAGAGTCCTGAAGATGCACAGACAGTTATAACAGCCCAATCAGAACTTCAGAAAAAATACAACTGGAACCTTGAACTCCTCTCAGGTTAGAAGCATAATTTTCTCTGAATATAAATTTTAACTCAAAACTATCTTTTTTTTTTTTAAGATATGGCAAATTAAATAATGTATTAATGAATAAAAAAGGTGACCGTGAGCAGAGGTACTGGCAGAAGATTTTGGTGGACCGACAAGCAAAGCTAAACAGTCCTAGAGAAAAAAAGCGTGGAACAGAAAAGGTAACCTAAACCTCACTCAACAACCTTTAAAGGCAGTCAAAGTTAAATAGATTTGTAGTTTTATCAACATCACAGAATATTTGTCATTGTTTTTCATAGCTCATTTCTAAAGCTGAGAAAATCATCATCGCTCGGGCCACCGAAGCAAGTAAGCACATCCGCTTTGATGACTAACAGTCTGAGCAATAATTACTTCAACAGAAATATTGTAAGAAAAACAAAAATATTTCAAATGACACAGCCAATGAATTCTAAAATGTTTCTTTTGTGCTTTGTGTTGACCTGTCCTGTTATTTTCTTATTTGAATGATCAAGTAATTAATGATGGAGTTTTGTGTTGGAATTAGAATGAAGATGTCTGGAATAATCATCATCATCGTCATTATTAATATTACTATTAGTAAGTTGTTTACTGTTTTGATTAAGTTGTTATATTTTGATGGCAAGAAAAGGCTCCAGAATCAATTGTATATGTAGTTATATTTGCATACCTGTTTTTAATTTTTTTTAATTTTATTATTATAGTTCTTCTTTTTTCTTTTCTTTTTAAATAAAATTCATTACTGAAAGCATTGGTGTTTTGGTAGAAAACAGTTCTCACTGGAATAACACCACACTGGGCTATCACAATATCAGATTTTTAACTACACAATTATCATGGCCAAAATAATTCACAATAATGATATATGGGCGGTTATAGTCAATCAAAAGACAATACAACAACAAAAAAATTCCCTCAAAATTTGCACCTCTGCATAGGTCAGTCCACCTAGAAGGGGTGTAAATAAAGGGGAAATAAAAGACCCTTAATTAGACCAATCATTGCTCAAACCCTTTGAGACAGACCCTCTTTAAGACTCATCCCTCGAGTCTGATCTTCCGCATTTTTATCAAGTAACTTTGTGAATGTAACATTCACTGTGGACTCTCTGATCTTCAGAAGAACCCAACAAAAGCTTCCAGCTTACTCCTAACAAACTCCTCAAAAATCTCCATTGTCTCCATGCATCCGTACTCTTGTACAGCAACAAAGCTAATGCAAGTATCCGTTTTCCAACTATTTAAATGTGTTTCTGAGATGAGCCCCTTTATTAAGGTGATTTTAATGCTCTGATGATCCTCATTGAGTTGGGGTTATTTGACGTTCTATTGTTTGTCTCTCCCTTTCCTTACTTTCCTTCCTTCTGTATTTGTTGTGTTTTAGTTTTAGCTGTAGTTTCATGTATTAAATCCCTTATATTCACGGTTGGAACCCAACAAAGTTTGAGGAGTTTGTTACTCCTAACAAACTCCTCAAAAATCTCCATTGTCTCCATGCATCCGTACTCTTGTACAGCAACAAAGCTAATGCAAGTATCCGTTTTCCAACTATTTAAATGTGTTTCTGAGATGAGCCCCTTTATTAAGGTGATTTTAATGCTCTGATGATCCTCATTGAGTTGGGGTTATTTGACGTTCTATTGTTTGTCTCTCCCTTTCCTTACTTTCCTTCCTTCTGTATTTGTTGTGTGTTAGTTTTAGCTGTAGTTTCATGTATTAAATCCCTTATATTCACGATTGATTGCCTCTGTTTCGCAGTTCGAAGTCACTGAAATGTTGATCTTGCCTACATGCTAAGTTGCTGCTAGTACTGTATAAAGTAACAATGCTATTCTTTTTTTGGTCAGGAAGATAATCTTTCTTAGAATTTATAAATTATTATACTGTGTGCTTGTTGGACGAACAGATTAAATAATTGTAGTATTGATTCTGCTACAGTTAATTCTGAGATCTGATCTGAATATTTATAGTTAATTTTAACCAGTTATAATTAATTATAAATATTTCACCATAGCGTTTGGACCAATCAGACACAATTATTCATTATATTTAATGAATAATCCCCTCACCCAAAAAGGAAACTATGTGTTAGAGTTCTGTGGACAACATCCCAGAAGAGAAACTTAACACCCCAAAAAGGCAGAACATGGCAAGCAAAGACAAATCATCTGATAACACTGTTTTTATTGCTCAAAGGAATGCAGGCAGAGCAACTCTCACTCCATTTACCCATAGGAAAGACACATAATGCCCATAAAAATGGACTCTTCTCTGTTAATTCATAGCCAAAACTTTCTATGAATGACTACACCTATCCCCAGGTCATTGTGTGTATTATTACTGTTCTTGTATATTGTCCTTTGTATTGAATACTCTTTTATGCATGCATTATGATAGAATTACTAGTTAATATACCTCACCTATACCATGTTTGATATCTACGAATTCGTATTTTGATTATCTAAATGAGTCTATATTATATGTTGATGCCTATACAACACATTATCGTTTTATGAATCTTTAATAGTTTTTGTATCAACAATCAATCCAGTTACATATACAAAATACCATGCTCGAAGACAAAGAGTCATGAAATTTTCCTCGAACAGTTAAAGTCACCATTGGCTCTTTGACCCCCTCGGAGGTGTGACCTCCACAGAAGTTAAAAGGCCTCACATCAGTGACCCGCTTGGCTCTCTGCACTCTTCTTTTGCTACATCCCCTTTGAGCTGATTTGCTAAACTTGTTAAATCATCTAAAGCAACATGCATGTTAGACCCCATATCTACCAAGCTATTACAAGAGATGTTACCGCTTCTTAATATTATAAATTCATAACTACTAGGATAAGTGACAAAAACTTTCAAGCTGGCTGTTATAAAGCCTCTTATTAAAAAACACATTTCGATTCTAGGGAAAACAATAGACCAATTTCAAATGTAAATTTTTTTTTTTATCAAAAATGCTAGAAAAAAAGTGGTATCTTTATAAATATATTCCTCCTTGAAAATAAATTTTCTATGAGAAATTCCAGTCAGGATTTAGACCATGTCATAGCCCTGAAACTGCACTCATCAGAGTTACAAATGACTTGTCCTTACCATTTGATCATGGTTGCATCTATTATTGTTAACAGCCACCATGGTCCAATGTTTACCGGGAGCCAGAATGCCTGACATCTCGTCAAATTTAAAAGTGCTGGCTAATGCTAAATGTAAATTCATTAAGATTCATGTTGGCGCTAATGATGTACAACTTTGCCAGTCGGATATCACTAAAAATAACATTTAAAGAGGTGTGAACTTGCAAGTACAATGTCAGACACTGTAATATGCTCTGGTCCCCTCCCTGCTTACGGTGGTGACGAGATACAGTCGTCACTCAATGCACTGTAATAAATCCAATTAACAATGTTGGAAGGGAAAAAATATCTAAGTTGAACTAATTTTCTTGATTGGGCTTAGTTGAGAAGACAAATTATATTAAGTCTGAACAAATATATTTTAAAAACATGAAATGAAGGGTTATTTTCAAATCCAGTCAACATTCAGAATGTCAATGTTGACTAAACTAATAAAAACAAATCCAGCAAATACTGAGATCACTCTGCACGAGCCTGAGTGACTTCGCGGGAGAAACAGCAGCACCATCTTGTCAAATTCACACGTCAGGTAAGTGCCACTATAAATTAAATTTTTTAGACTAAATGTATCGACAAAATCATACAACATATTCAATGTTTTTGAGTGGATATTTAGAAGTGTTTTATAAGTTATATGTCTGAAGAAAAGTGGATATTTAAGTTGTGTAAGTCATGTCAATTTCACGTGTCAGGTAAGTGACTAAATATTTGTACTAAACGTATATATTAAAAAGGTGTAAACGTTTTATTTAAAACCTATATATGCACAAATGTGCAACATATATAAGCATAAACGAATAAGCATTGTATCAATTATGTCTGAGGGAAATTAACTGTTTAAGTTAAAGGAACGTGGTCTTTCACCTTGTTTAAGCCATAAAACTTTTAATGTCAAAGGCTGTGTTACTAGAAAGAATTTTAGGTTTACTTTTGGTGTGATATTTTTGTGTTTCTGTGGCGTTAAAAGACAAGCCAGCCGCAGTTCAGAATAACACGGTCAAGCCAGCCGCGGTTGAAATTTTATGTTACAAATGTATTACAATGATTACGGTAACTGCAGGAACACAGAGAGAACACGCTTTCAGAGAGACGCCCAGATGTGAGATATAATACAACAAGATGACATTTCTCGATTTCTTTTTTTGTACTTCTGCTTTAATATGCGTGTTATTTATTGGTGTTTTGACGGTTGTGTGTTACAGTATTTTTGTCGACCTTTCAAATCATAGCAGGATTCCTAGAAAAAGAGAAATGGGAAATTATTCGATTTAGAGGGCTATAAAGACCCCATTTCTAATAAGTAGAAAAAAACAATGGTCAGTTCCTATAAGGGACATTCTATATTATATGGACACCTCATATGAAACTATTTTACTGCAGCATTTTTGAGATATGACACATTATTACACTTTGGAGGGCTATAAAGATACAATTTCTAAGTAGAAAAAAACCAATGGTCAGTTTCTATAAGGGATGTCCCATAATATATGCACAGCTCATATAAAAACATTTTACTGCAGAATTTCTTAGATATGGGACCATATGGCACTTTAGAGGGCTATAAAGACCCCATTTCTAACAAGCAGAAAAAGCCTATGGTCAGTTCTTATACAGGACATCCCATAATATATGCACAGCTCATATAAAAACATTTTACTGCAGAATTTCTTAGATATGGGACCATATGGCACTTTAGAGGGCTATAAAGACCCCATTTCTAACAAGCAGAAAAAGCCTATGGTCAGTTCTTATACAGGACATCCCATAATATATGCACAGCTCATATAAAAACATTTTACTGCAGCATTTTTGAGATATGAGACCATGTGGTGCTTTAGAGGGCTGTAAAGACCCCATTTCTAAAAAGTAGAATGAATGAATGGTCATTTCCTATAAGTGACGTCCCATGCTATATGCACACCTCATACAAAACCATTTTACTGCAGCGTTTTTGAGATATGGGACATTATTCTACTACAGAGGCCTATAAAGACCCCATTTCTAATAAGTAGAAAAAGCCAATGGTCAATTCTTATACTCCCGTATAAGAATTGACCATTGGCTTTTCTACTTATTAGACATACGTCCCATACTATATGCACACCTCATATCAAACCATTTTACTGCAGTGTTCTTGAGATATGGGACCATATGTCACTTTAGAGGGCTATAAAGACCCCATTTCTAATAAGTAGAAAAAAACAATGGCCAGTTCCTATAAGGGACATCCCATACTATATGCACACCTCATATAAATACATTTTATTGCAGCGTTTTTGAGATATGAGACCATATGGCGCTTTAGAGGGCTATAAAGACCCCATTTCTAATAAGTAGAAAAAAACAATGGCCAGTTCCTATAAGGGACATCCCATACTATATGCACACCTCATATAAATACATTTTATTGCAGCGTTTTTGAGATATGAGACCATATGGCGCTTTAGAGGGCTATAAAGACCCCATTTCTAATAAGTAGAAAAAAACAATGGCCAGTTCCTATAAGGGACATCCCATACTATATGCACACCTCATATAAATACATTTTATTGCAGCGTTTTTGAGATATGAGACCATATGGCGCTTTAGAGGGCTATAAAGACCCCATTTCTAAAAAGTAGAAAAGGCCAATGGTAAATTCTTATACGGGACGTACCATACTATATGCACACCTCATATGAAACCATTTTACTGTTGCATTTTTGAGATATGGGACATTATTCTACTTCGGAGGCCTATAAAGACCCCATTTCTAATAAGTAGAAAACGCCAATGGTCAGTTCTTATACAGGACATCCCATAATATTTGCACACCTTATATCAAACCATTTTATTGCACAGTTTTTGAGATATGAGACCATATGACGCTTTAGAGGGCTATAAAGACCCCATTTTTCAAAAGTAGAAAAGGCCAATGGTAAATTCTTATACGGGACGTACCATATTATATGCACACCTCATATCAAACCATTTTACTGCAGCGTTTTTCAGATATGAGACCATATGGCGGTTTAGAGGGCTATAAAGACCCCATTTCTAAAAAGTAGAATGAATGAATGGTCAGTTCCTATAAGGGACGTCCCATACTATATGCACACCTCATATCAAACCCTTTTACTGCTGCATCTTTGAGATATGGGACTATGTGGCACTTTTTCAGATATGAGACCATATGGCGCTTTAGAGGGCTATAAAGACCCCATTTCTAAAAAGTAGAATGAATGAATGGTCATTTCCTATAAGGGACGTCCCATACTACATGCACACCTCATACAAAACCATTTTACTGCAGCGTTTTTGAGATATGGGGCATTATTCTACTTCAGTTCAGAGGCCTATAAAGACCCCATTTCTAATAAGTAGAAAAAGCCTATGGTCAGTTCTTATACAGGACATTCCCATACTATATGCACACCTCGTATCAAACCATTTTACTGCAGCGTTTTTGAGATATGGGACCATATGGCACTTTAGAGGGCTATAAAGACCCCATTTCTAATAAGTAGAAAAAGCCTATGGTCAGTTCCTATAAGGGACATTCCATATTATATGCACAGCTCATATAAAACCATTTTACTGCAGCATTTTTGAGATATGGGGCATTATTCTACTTCAGAGGCCTATGAAGACCCCATTTCTAATAAGTAGAAAAGCTGATGGTTAGTTCTTATACAGGACGTCTCCTACTATATGCACACCTCATATCAAACCATTTTACTGTGCGTTTTCGAGATATGGGACATTATTAGACTTTAGAAGTCCATAAGGACCTCATTTCTGTTGAAGTAGAAGACATAAAAGGTCAGTTCTTAAATCTGACATTTCATATCATATGCACACTTTATATGAAGCCATTTTACTGAGGGAATTTAGAGAAATGCACCATTATTTCACTTCAGAGGCTCATAGAGAAGTATAAATTAGTAAGTAAAAAAATGGTTGTTTTCTAAAATCTACGAGTAAATCAATGGAAAACATTTTACTGTATGATTTTTTAGGAGCATGCAATTATTTCACATATAGAATTATAAAACTGTACATTTATCCATTCCAATAAATAATCAAATTTAAAAAATTTAAAAACAATTCTTATAAGGGACCTCACCTAATATGTGAAACCTTTATATAAAAACATTTTAGTGTAGCAATTTGGAGTTGCATGCATTCAGAGTCAAGAAAATTCTGAGACCTTGCCTAATTTCTCAAATTTTGAGACGAATAGAAATGTCACCTTATGTAAATAGAGAAAAACAATGGCCATTTCATACAAGGCACCTCCTACTCCTATCAGCACAGCTAAAATGAAGTATGTGTGCTGTGGCAGTTTGGAGTAACATATATCCTAATACAACAAAACACTATTTAACCACATAAGTAGAAACACTGACTATTTTTAAAAGGCACATAAAATATGAGGGATACCCAATCCTGTTTCAGGAG
>NW_015507003.1:24014-33542 GCF_001515645.1 Sinocyclocheilus grahami
CTTAATTAGATTAGGTTTGGAGCTGAACTTTTAGTGAGATCTCCAGAAGCAAGACTGGGCATACGCTATGATCCACCCGTCCATGCATCCATCAGATGCATGCTACTCTAAACTTTCACAGATCAAAGACTCCATATTAGGTGTTCAGACAGTGTGTGAGGTGACAGTTCTGAAGTGTGTGTGACTTCATATTTGCTTATAGAGTAGGAATTGCCTTGCATGCAAAGGCCATTATTTTTTATCTATGTATTTAAACTGACGTTTCTATAAGCCTCAAAACTGGAGAAACAATAGTCTTTTTTTTTTGGATGTATGCAACTTCTAACTGCCACAGTATGCATACTTCTGATTAGCTGTGCTGACAGAGTAGGAGGTACTTTGCAAGAAAAGGCCATTATTTGTTCTACTTATTTTAAAAAACATTTCTATAGGTTGCAAAAACAAGGAAATATTAAAACGTCTTTGAGTGTTTTGTTGTGTATGAATGCATGCTACTTCAAACTGCCACAGTACACATACTTCACATTAGGTGTGCTGAAAAAGAAGGAGGAACTTTGGAAGAAATAGCCTTTTCTTTTAACTTATTTGGAATAATATTTCTATGCAAAATGTCTTTATTCACTGATCAGGCATAACACTATGACCACCCTCCTAATATTGTGTTGGTCCTGCTTTTGCTGCCAAAACAGCCCTGACCCATTGAGGTGTAGCGTCTGGACCAATCAAACACACAATATATATTTTGTTTTTATAGTTAACAAATACTCTGTAACCCCCCTCAGTTAACAAGCCATACGAGGACCCATGAACCCTTCCCCCCGGAATGCGTAACACCCCAGGAAGCCGAAACAGGCCCCTTTGTTGCATGGCAACCAACGCTGATATCACTGGGTTTATTGGCCAAAAGTATCTAAAGCAGGGAAAATCCCTGCATGTCCCAGGACAAACGCACAGTAGAAATTGACTTTTCTACTAATTAATTCATAGGAAAACCTTTCTTTGAATGAACACACATATTCTTCAGGCCATTGTGTATATTATTGCTGTTTTGTATTAATCTGTGGTATTTTAGACTATTTTTATTCATGCTTACGATAAACCACTCATTCATATAAGTAACTCTACCATGTCTAGTATCTATGAATTCGTATTCGGATGATCTAATTGAGAATGTATATTGTATGTTTACACCTACGCAACATATTAGTGTTCTAAGAGTCTTTAATAATTGTTACACAAGCGTTTAAGTGTTTATGTAGTTAATAAAACCTTACTTGTATCACACTTAACGTGTGTCACTAATCATGCAGATTTACGCTACAAGCATGGTAGAATTGTACAGTAAGAACGTTATTTCCCTTAACCAGGAAATTAACATTCTTAGAATTGACAAGACAGGTGACCCTGAGAGGTCAGCTAAATATCTACAGCGGATCTAAAATATGAATAGTTAATTATAACTAGTTATGGTTAATTATTCATATTTCACATGAGCTGATTCGTTACAGAGGCATGGACTCCACTAGACCCCGGAAGGTATGCTGTGGTATCTGGTACCAAGATGTTAGCAGCAGATCCTTTAAGTCCTGTAAGTTGTCAGGTGGGGCCTCCATGGATCGGACTTGTTTGTTCAGCACATCCCACAGATGCTCGATTGGATTGAGATCTGGGAAATTTGGAGGCCAAGTCAACACCTCAAACTCGTTGTTGTGCTCAAACCATTCCTGAACCGTTTTTGCTTTGTGGCAGGGCGCATTATCTTGCTGAAAGAGGCCACAGCCAGGTAATACCATTTCCATGAAAGGGTGTACATGGTCTGCAGCAATGTTTAGATAGGTGGTACATGTCAAAGTAACATCCACATGGATGGCAGGACCCAAAGTTTCCCAGCAGGACATTGCCCAAAGCATCACACTGCCTCCACTGGCTTTTTTCCATAGTGCACCCCGGTGCCATGTGTTCCCCAGGAAAGCGATGCACACACACCCGGCCATCCACGTGATGTAAAAGAAAGCATGATTCATCAGACCAGGCCACCTTCTTCCATTGCTCCGTGGTCCAGTTCTGATGCTCACGTTCCCACTGTTGGCACTTTTGGTGGTGGACAGGGGTCAGCATGGGCACCCTGACTGGTCTGCGGCTATGCAGCCCCATACGCAACAAACTGCGATGCACTGTGTATTCTGACACCTTTCCATCAAAATCAATATTAACTTCTTGAGCAATTTGAGATACAGTAGCTCGTCTGTTGGATCGGACCACACGGGCTAGCCTTCGCTCCCCATGTGCATCAATGAGCCTGTTGCCGGTTCACCACTTTTCCTTCCTTGGACCACATTTGATAGATACTGACCACTACAGACTAGGAAGGAACACCCCACAAGAGCTGCAGTTTTGGAGATTCTCTGGCCCAGTCATCTAGCAATCACAATGTGGCCCTTGTCAAATCCGTAGCTTGCCCATTTTTCCTGCTTCTAACACATCAACTTCGAGAACAAAATGTTCACTTGCTGCCTAATACATCTCACAAACTAACAGGTGCCGTGATAAAGAGATGATCAGTGTTATTCACTTCACCTGTCAGTGGTCATGACGTTATTCCTGATCGGTGCACATAGTATATAGGAGGTCCCTTATAAGAATTGGTTGTTGATTTTTTACTTATTAGAATGCTTCATTTTACAGTTTTATGACTCTATAAGTGAAATAATAGCATACTCCTTAAAAATTATACAGTAAAATATTTTCCTTTGATGTATGTATAGAAGACGGTAAATGACATAAGAATCAACTTGTTTTTACTTAGAAGATTACACCTCTCTATAAGTCTCTGAAGTGAAATAATGGTACATTTTTCTAAAATGCCTCAGCAAAATTCCCATTCATTACTTCTACTTAGCCAAAATGTGGTCTTTATAGCCCTCTAAAGTGTAATAATATTATATATCTTTAAAATGGTGCAGCAAGCTGTTTCATATGAGGTATGTACAAACCCAATTCCAAAAAAGTTGGGACACTGTACAAATGGTGAGTAATTCTTTAGTTATCAAAAATGGGTTCTTAGTTGGATTCTAACGTGTAATAATGACCCATAATGACCATAATAATGACCCAAGACACTCCGGGACCCCATGACCGTTTAACACGTAAATTGCTAAATCCGATAAACAGAAAGCGACAGATTAAGAGCTCCCTGTCCAGCAAAAGGATGGCAGATCTACACTCGTGACATGGGCATGACCTCAGGACACCTCCCCTTTTCCCCCTGCATTCCAAAAAAGGGACAGAGAACTTACAGACAATTCAAAAGACATTCGTATAAAAAGAGCCAACCATATTCACAAATAATATGTTGGATGTCTTATATCTTGAGGTGTCAAAATGTAACCTTGCAACTTTAATCAGTGTTTTATTAACCTTTTAGTAGATAAGGTTATTATTAATGTGTGTAATATGTGAGGTTTAATCTTGAACAAATGGGCACGACAAATGCAGAATGTTGAAATGAAGTAAACTTTAATAGTATGTACCATACTTGCATTTAAGAAACTTTATAGAAGTATTAAAAAAATTTTTATAGATGGTGTGCTCATGTGATAAAGTGAAGCTTCTCGTTAAGTTATGCACGCCCCACCTTGCAACAAGTCGATTGGAAGAGCGCGCCGTGGGACGGACTTGTGCCGCAGGTCAAAACCCCACTGCAACACAGATTCAAGGCTTCTCGCTGCTTACTCTCTCGAATGAAGGCTTTTCGCCGCTTGCTCTCCCGATCGCAGGCTCTTCGCTGCTTGCTCTCCCGAGTAAGGCCTAACTTGTGCTCACACGCTCACCATCCAATCCAAGACTCACCCACTCCGTTGAAGCTTCATAACTCTGCAGAACTTAAAGTCTTGCAAACTTAGACTGTCTCAGAAGAACCGCTAGAGGCTCCTCGTAACCCGGCAACCAACCAATCTAACAAGGGCTCTCCCAAAAGGACGTCATCCAAACGTCATTTAGGCGCCAGATCAACAGAATTCCCTCCAGCAGCCACGAGGAACCATTCAGCTTTCAGCTGTCACAAACGCAAGTACAAACAAGGTCTTTCATCTGCTGAAATAGGTGCTGAACTGGTGAATTGAGTTAAGCAGTAAACATAAGAAAGTCTCTGCTTTGTGATTTTCTCAGGTTGCATGTAAAAGAACTGTAGCGAATATCTTGCTAAAACTTTGGGCTTTCCTCAGAACTCCGTTAACATCATTCTTCAGAACTGTATGTATGTGTGTGTGTGTATGGGTGTTTTAGCTTAGTTTAATGTAATCTAGAATAGCCAATAAATTTGTGTTTAATTTATAAAGAATCATTGTCTGGTGTCGTATAATTTTAAAGTAAAATCTTGCCAAGATCACGTTACCTTGCTAGGAGCTTACAAATTATCATAATTGTATTGACCTGTGGCCAAGGAAAATACACATAGTCAAATTGTTAAGATACACGGACATTAACGTCTCGCTGGACGACCGTTGATAAGGTGTAAACTATTAAAATTTGAAATCAGTTCTAATCAGGTTGACTTCGAATTTTCAGATTCGAGTCCTCTCAAAACCTGAATGAATTAATAATAATTAATTCCCTAAGAAAAGTAATCAGACATTACATATGGTGGAGAAAAGAAAGCTGGCAAATTCGACTTAAAAATTAATGACACCAAGATATTATGGTGAATCTTGTCTATTTTTATCCGGAAGAATAGATTGGACAGAGAGAAACAGAGTTTTGTGAGTTATTGTACCTGTTATTATAGCATACCAGCGTGTTGAATGTTTGAATGTGTAACTCGAGTTGTTTAAAGAATTGAACTGCAGTAAAAACATTTACATTTTGTCCACCGAGACAAAATAAGTCGCTCTAGAAAAGCGCACAAGAAAGTCAAGTCAAGTCACCTTTATTTATATAGCGCTTTTAACAATACAGATTGTGTCAAAGCAACTGAACACCATTAATTAGGAAAATAGTGTGCCAATAATGCAAAATGACAAATATAATATAATACCCAGAGTTTTGACTGTAGAGGAAGTAACCGTACATCCGTCTAGTTGCAAGTTGTAATCCACGAGATTTGGTGTACTGTCTTTTGCTCCAATAAGTAATATCTCTGTCTTATCCAAATTTAATAGGAGAAAATGATTGGTCATCCAATCTTTTACATTTTTATCACACTCTGTTAGCTTAGATAATTTAGAAGTTTCATCTGGTCTTGTTGAGATATATAGTTGAGTCTCATCGGCATAACAGTGGAAATGTCATGAGCTGGGTTTGCTTCTCTGTTTCTCTCTCACACACACGGGATTTCACACACATACATATTCTATCATGTACACACACACACACACTCAGGCACGCCCATGCTCATTCTTGCTCTCATCTCCACCTGTTTGTCATCACAATCAGTGTGCGGGCTGCTTTGCGAGGACACCTGTTTCCACTCTGATCTATTAGTCACTCAATTTCTAGTGGTTGGGTTCACTGTTCTCTGTCAGATTATTGTGTCATGCATACGGTATTGTTTGGCCCTTCAGGTCGATACTACCAGAGTTCTTACCATGTCTTGTCTTGCTTAGTGTGCTGTGCTCGTCTTAGTGTTCTCTCTGTCCGGTGGCTGCTTCCAGTGAGCCCAGCCCCACGAGCTCTCTCCAAGACGGGAGTCCTCGGAACCAGACCATCCTCGGTCGTTTTGTGTTTCATCCAGTTCTGTGTCATCAGACGACAGACTGCCTTGTTTTGTGTCTTCAATAAAGAGACTGATTCTAACTGACTGCCTTTGCACGTGGATCCTTTACAGCACCGTAGTGACAGGAAACTAATCCTGTATTTTCTAATAATATTACCAAGGGGCAACATGTACAATTGAAAGTAGCAGAGGACCTAGGACAGATCCTTGTGGCACTCCATATTTTACTGGTGATAATTGAGATGACTCCCCATTTAAATGAACAAGGTGGTAGCGATTGGACAGGTAGGATCTAAACCATCTTAAAGCCTGCCCTTGAATACCTGTATAGTTTTTTTAATTGATTTAGGAGTATGTCACGTTGAACGTTATTATTTTATTTTATTTTTTATACGTTATTTATCATTGACAGTTATTGTATTAATTTCAGTGAATCTGTAGATTAATTCACCTCACTCGGAACGAGTTGAGTGTTCCGCGCTATAAGGATAAGAATCTAAAGAGTGTTTTTTGGCTGTTCAGAGTGAAATGTGCCGACATTTCACTGACAACCCACAGCTAGTAAGCTCACATGCTCATGCTGTGTACGTCACCATAGCAACAGCCGTAACCCGGTAGTTCTAAGAAACCTTTTCCGGGGTAACTTTGAAGTGCGCAAGTGCAGTCCGCCAGCACCATTTTTGAGCTGTTTGTAAACAAATAGCCAAAGCTAAGTTATTAGCATTGAAGGCTAGCGGTTAGCACGTAGCCTTTGGTGGTTTTAAATGCAGAGTGTTTTGCAGTGTGTGAAGTGTTGAATCGACTTGCTCAGTTACATCTGAACTTTATTTCATATTTCATATGGATTTCATCCTATCTCTCTTCCTCACCTCCCTTTGAAAAGAACATTTACAGATGCAAACTTAATAGACCTTTCCCCTACAGCGTGTTACTATATCAGTTTAAACTGCTACCATTGTGTTGTTATTAACAATTAATCCTGGCCAGCCTAGGCCTCCTTACCTTAAATGCTACGTTGGGATTAATTCAGCTATAACCGCTCTTATAATATTAATGACATCAGTAGATATTACTAATTTAAGTAATTATGGATTCAAAATTTTAATTTCACTTCATAATTAATTACAGATTTGGAATTTTCATTTCAAAAGTAATTTCAGTTCCTGCTTTCACATAGCAACAATATTTACTTATTAATTTAGTTTTGAGTGCACTCATAATCTAATAACAACAACACTAGGATAGTTAATCATTAACTATCAATAGGGCTCTGAAATCTTTAATGGCATTTGTAAGTAATTAGGGTACTTATGAATTTATTTAATTAGAATTGCTCTTATGGTTGTAATAAGATCAGTAAGTATTAGTAACTTGTTATCCTTAGGGATTCAAAGTTTCTAATTTAATTCCATAATTACATATTTGGAATTTTAATTTCATTTAATAATTAATTACGGGTCCTGTTTCCATATTGCCACAATATTTGCTGATAAGTTCAACT
Organism: Sinocyclocheilus grahami; assembly: GCF_001515645.1. Classification (NCBI taxonomy): domain Eukaryota; kingdom Metazoa; phylum Chordata; class Actinopteri; order Cypriniformes; family Cyprinidae; genus Sinocyclocheilus; species Sinocyclocheilus grahami. Next base: position 31,226 of record NW_015507003.1, read on the forward strand.
ATAATTTCTTTGCTAATTTTAATGACAAACATCAAGATTTTAATCCTTAACTGTCAATAATGCTCTGAAATTTTAATTTCATGGTTAGCTCATTAGGGTTTGGGTTATCCTGCTTCAAAATATTGATTGATTAATCGTAATTTTAATTACTCTCATAAATTTTAATGATAACATCATTGCATTTTAACCAGGGAATTCCATTTCTAACTTGAAATTCTAATTTCATTTGCAATCAAGTTCTGCGTCTACCTGTTAGGCCTTCTTTCCTCTCTCCTCAATCGGGCAAATTTTCATAAGTTTGCCCATTTGGCTTAAGCCTGTTAGGGGAAAAACCCCAAAAGGAAAATTAGGGTTTTCCTCAGCACTTAGGTTAAAGTTAGTTTTCCTGCTAACACAGCAAAACCAACCCCCTATGTGTATCAATTTAACAGCGCCACCACCCTGTCATTTTTCCTAACATTTGGGAGCAAAACTTCTCTCTCCTTCTTCTTCTTCTCTCTCAGCTGTTTCCTTCTGAGTTGACTACTGCCGTTGTTTGCTGGGATTTTGCCTGTGAAAATCATAAAGCAGAGATTTTTAGCAATTAAACAGGTATTTGTGAAACTTGAGAACGTTGGTTCAAAATTGTCTTCCATTTACCTTCCACTCTCTTGCGAAACCCTACCCAGCTAAGAGGACTGATAGGCGTCTGCCAAAAATTGAACACGCATCTAGGAATGATCTAATTGGTGGACGGTGTCAATCTTAACAGCTAAAAAACCCAATACTGTCATTTTTATTGTTTTTCCTTCACCCGGAGGAATTTTAATAACAATCACAGTCCTGTGGTTTGTGGTATTAAGAAATCCCCATTCCCAAACACCGGTTTAGAAGCATCCTTCTAAATCAAACTCAACCAAAAGGAAAAAGATAAGAAAATTCAATTATACTCATTCTGCTACCAGAAAAGGGTATTTTGTTGTTTTATCTTTCACTTTCATCTTACCATTAACTTCCTTTCTTTACAAAAAAAAATCTTTCTCTTACAGGAAAACTGGAAGCAACCAATTACTATTTTGTTTCTTGCTTTGTTTGTTATTTTTCTTTTCTCCCTCCGTTCTCTAGCTGTGCTACCTGTGTGCGCTTACTAATTTTCCCACAGAGACTAGTTACCAGAGGATCACAGACGCCGAGAACTACACTCACCTGTCCATTACACACTTACTGTCAAACCACACGTGACATTGCACACTTACACCCCTGTTTTGCCTTGTTTGTTTTGTGTTTGTTTTGTTTTGTTTTCTCTTCTTCAAGGTCTGTGTCAGTCTAGGTTCTAGATCTCCCTCACCGCGCCAAAACATGTCTCGCACAACAGACCCCGTTGGCCACTGGGAAGACCTCGAGACATGGCTAAGTGTTGCAACAGACAGCCTCCTACCTAAAGCCGCTGAAACACTGAGGCATCAGACACAAGACCAGCTGGATGACAACATAGCAAACCTCATGAAACAAGACCCAAGTCAGAGCTACAGTCACAAAGAATTAGCAAAGATCACCGGCTCCTTAAGCCACACACTCATCGCCACCCTCAAGCTGAGCGACAGGCACGCATCAAACGCCCATCTCCAGCAGGAGCGCGTGCACAATGACGCATCGAGCAGCTAGAACTGGAGGCTCAGGAACGACAGGAAGGGCCTGATGAAGTGGAACAAGGCGCCGGGGAGGAGATCTCTAGGCTAAAAAAGACCCTAACAGCTACTACCCAAGAAATAGAACGAGGCAAGGCTGACTACGCTGATCTCTCCAACAAGCTGCAATATGCCGAACAGCTCCTGGAAAAGGCAAAGGCCGACTTCAGAGACAAGAACGGCCGAATTAAAGCCTTTGAAACTCACCTGGATGAGTCAAGAAATGAGATCAGTCACCTAACGCAACAGCTGGACTACATCAAAGAGAAGTCCGACAGCATCAGAGAGGAACTCAGACATGCCTACGAGCTGCGCCCTGAGCCTACAAGGACATGACGGGCACCAGTCTCACCCCTGCCAAGCAGGACCGGGTCACCTGTTCCTGGACTGACGCGTGAGCAAAAGGGGGAGGGGGCAGTGCTGAAACATTCACCGGCTCCCTCTGAAGAACATTACCTCACGACAAAGCTAAAAGAACTTGCTCCAGCCAGCCACAGAGCATCGCATGGCTTGGACCTCAAAGACCTCGACAAGCTCGCTAGAAATATTGGCAAATTCACCCCAAGTGTGCCAGGTAGCCAGGATGTCCAAGCTTATCTGCAAGACATCGATTTCCACCTGGAAATGAGGCTCAATGTCACGGACAAAGA
>NW_015507003.1:41772-43344 GCF_001515645.1 Sinocyclocheilus grahami
CATCAGAGAGGAACTCAGACATGCCTACGAGCTGCGCCCTGAGCCTACAAGGACATGACGGGCACCAGTCTCACCCCTGCCAAGCAGGACCGGGTCACCTGTTCCTGGACTGACGCGTGAGCAAAAGGGGGAGGGGGCAGTGCTGAAACATTCACCGGCTCCCTCTGAAGAACATTACCTCACGACAAAGCTAAAAGAACTTGCTCCAGCCAGCCACAGAGCATCGCATGGCTTGGACCTCAAAGACCTCGACAAGCTCGCTAGAAATATTGGCAAATTCACCCCAAGTGTGCCAGGTAGCCAGGATGTCCAAGCGTATCTGCAAGACGTCGATTTCCATCTGGAAATGAGACCCAATGTCACAGACAAATATAGACTCTATTTGCTCCGAACAACAGCCAGCCCTGACGTGCGCAGTTTCCTGGACAGGCAGCCTGCTCACACAAAGGCTGATTACCACCTTCTCCGAGAAGCCCTCATTAAAGAATTCGCCGACCCCGAGTCAGAACTAGGACTAGTGGCTGCCCTGGAGACGAGACAAGGACGTCAATAATCTCCTCAAGCCTATTACAGCCGACTTAGATGAGCATACTTTGGAACTCGCAACGAACCGGAACTCATTAAAGAATTCGCCGACCCCGAGTCAGAACTAGGACTAGTGGCTGCCCTGGAGACGAGACAAGGACGTCAATAATCTCCTCAAGCCTATTACAGCCGACTTAGATGAGCATACTTTGGAACTCGCAACGAACCGGAAATGGAAGATGATCTGAACTTTTCAAAACTCTCTTCCTGAGAAACCTCCATCCTGGAGTAAGCCACCATCTTGGCGTTTTCGCATGTCCGCGAACAATGAATGCTCAACAGTTGTGAGACTTGGCACATAAAGCCTACGGAAAACAGAAGATGGCCTCAGAAAAGGGCGCCAAAACCCCAACAGTTCTTGACTTCAACACTCAAAGTCAAGGTCTGGCTCTAGAGGGTGCCAAACATCAAGACCATGCCAAGCCGCCACACAAAGAGTGGAACACACCCTCGTCCAACAGAGAACGAGACTCCCATGTTGGTACCCGACCTAAACAGAGGAACAACCACTGGGATGGACCGTGTGGACGACAACACTCACCTGGACGTCACTGGGAAAAATCTTGGGACCAATCCAGACCTCGTGAGAATCAATAGGACAGATCATGGAATCAGCCAAACTCATTTGGAAACTCAAGAGGAAAAGGCTCGTCGGAATCCAATGGAACCTCTAAGGGAAAACGACAAACACACTCGGGAGCAACCAGTCCAAGGAATCAACGAAGGAACTCGCAAAGATTCCAAGCTGACCAAGCTCAAACCGAATCCACACAAGAACAAAAGACATCACCATGTTTCGACTCACAAGAGCTGATGAAAATGATGATGAAAGAGTTCTTCCTCCGAAAGGAGGAGGATCGGAAATGGGAAAAGAAAGAGAAACCAGAGTCGGCCTGACTAGCAGCCGGAAGAGAAGGCAGTGACCAGCTGACCCAACCAGCCACAGAGAACAGCACTCCTTCACCACAGTCTCAGAGAACCGTAACC
>NW_015507003.1:43625-44303 GCF_001515645.1 Sinocyclocheilus grahami
CCTGTCTCATCCCAAACTCCAGTCCCTCAACTACTGGGCGACCTCATTGAGAAAGGTATAGCACGAAAGTTTTACCTCTCCATCATCATCGAACGCCACATCAAAGTCGAAGCCCTTCTGGACACGGGAGCCGACATCACTCTAATGTCAACTGAACTCCTTGAAGAAGTCCAAGAAAGAACAAAGAGGTCTAATAGCACCCTCAAACTTCAAAGGTGCGAGATGAACCTTCAAGCATATTCCCACGCATTCCTACAACTAAAACATATGGCCCCAATTCACCTAACTGTGGGACCAATGGACCTTGTTCACCCAGTATACGTCTCACCACTCAACACGTATCCACTCCTCATTGGAAAAGACCTGCTTAATCGCTTTGAACCCTTAATTGACTTCAAGCAACTAAAGATATGGACGCAAGTCTGCGAGCCTCTACCCTTCCAGTCAGTAGACTCCAACGAGTCGCAGTGCCAAACCACAGACACCGCCGCCAACTCAATGACTGATGATGCAATGTCAAAGCCAGGGCCAGGGCCAAGCTCAACTCCAAGCAGCAAGAACCTGGACCCTTTCCTCTGCTCATTGCAGGCGCCTGACTCAGACTCAGGCCCCCTTCGAATCATGACTGCCATAAATATCCACGACACATCAGTGTCCGACGCGGCATTAACCCTGTGG
>NW_015507003.1:45065-48263 GCF_001515645.1 Sinocyclocheilus grahami
GCTGCAATACCTGCCTACAGCAAGAGTGCCAGCGTCCGCCTCAACATGCGACCCGGCCAAACACTCAACAGTAAGCTAGGCTTCTTCCAACCTTCCAGGACCTGCCTAAGACTAGGACTGACCTTGGAAGCCACACCTCTCATTGAAATGTCATCTCAGGCTGTGTATGTATTGTTCAACAACTGTACGGCCAAAGACATCAACATTCCCAAAGCTAGTCACCTGGGATAGCTCATCAACCGTTCCATGACTTTGAGCTAACGGTACCGGTCATAGGCCACATACCAGTTCAACTAAGGTCAGATGATTATGATGACATAGTAACGTTCACAAGACCCAATGAAACCATTGCCATCACTTCTATTCTGCCAGTGCTCAGAGAAAGCGTCTGCCGAGCAGAACTAACAGATGACGCTCACCTTGCAGTCTACGCTGTCTCAACACAGCCCGCGACAGAATCACCTGCACAGGTGACCGTCAAGGCCCAGAGCCCCTCAAATGACTCAACCGGGGAGGAACCCTACACCGGGTTCGGCGCACAAATCCAACAGATCCTGAGTGAGGCGGATGCCCTCCACAAGGAAGCAGATCGCCAAGGACTCAAAACTGTACGGCCAAAGACATCAACATTCCCAAAGCTAGTCACCTGGGATAGCTCATCAACCGTTCCATGACTTTGAGCTAACGGTACCGGTCATAGGCCACATACCAGTTCAACTAAGGTCAGATGATTATGATGACATAGTAACGTTCACAAGACCCAATGAAACCATTGCCATCACTTCTATTCTGCCAGTGCTCAGAGAAAGCGTCTGCCGAGCAGAACTAACAGATGACGCTCACCTTGCAGTCTACGCTGTCTCAACACAGCCCGCGACAGAATCACCTGCACAGGTGACCGTCAAGGCCCAGAGCCCCTCAAATGACTCAACCGGGGAGGAACCCTACACCGGGTTCGGCGCACAAATCCAACAGATCCTGAGTGAGGTGGATGCCCTCCGCAAGGAAGCAGATCGCTAAGGACTCAAAGAGGTTCTGTACAAGTACAAAGACTCCTTCGCAAAGGTCAGTGTGTGCATCCCAAGAAGCCCAAATGCACCACCCACATTTGTGCGACAGTACAAGATTCCAATAGCGTCATATGAGCCAGTGCAAGAAATTGTTGACTCCATGCTGGAAAAGGGGGTCATCCGGCCCTGTAACAGCACATACTCTGCTCTGATATGGCCAGTCATGAAACCCAACGACAAATGGCGGCCCACTATCGACTATCGCAAGTTGAACCAGCAAGTACCCTTGTCACGATGGCCGATGACTCAGCTGGACCAAGAGATTCCCAAAATCAAAGGCTCAATGATCCTTTTCACAATGGACGTCGACTCGGGATTTTGGACAATCCCCGTCCACCCTGATGACCAACACATGCTGGCATTCACCTTTGCCAATCGACAATACACCTTCATACGGTGTCCCTTTGGCTATGCCAACTCACCAGCTGAATTCAACATCTTCCTGAACAAAGCATGCCCTGATGCCAGAACCAGAGGCAACCTCGTTTACGTGGATGATGTGCTGTTGAAAAGCTCAAATGTGACAGACCACCTCAAAGAAATCGATCACGTCCTGAACCAGCTGACAACAGCAGGAGCAAAGATCGCCCTCCACAGCTGAATTCAACATCTTCCTGAACAAAGCATGCCCTGATGCCAGAACCAGAGGCAACCTCGTTTACGTGGATGATGTTCTTTTGAAAAGTTCAAATGTTGCAGACCACCTCAAAGAAATCAATCACGTCCTGAACCAGCTGACAACAGCAGGAGTGAAAATCGCCCTCCACAAAGGACAATGGTGTAAAACCAAAGTGAACTATGTTGGCCTGCTTGTCGGACGAGACGGCATCGAACCACAGTCCAGTCGCAGCCAAGCAATCCAAAACATAAAGACAACCACTATGTCGATGGCTGCTCCTACAACCAACAGGGCAACTTGAAAGCTGGAGCGGGAGTGGTCTGGCTCAATAATGACCCTTGCCCGCCGCAGCAATTCAAATTAGGCCCTCACTCATCGCAATATGCAGAAATTGCGGCCATCCTCATCACCCTACAATTTGCTGCATCCCACAACATCAAAGAACTCCTCATCTGTACCGACTCGAACTATGCCCATCAGGAACTCTTCCAAGCATGCGAGGCCACTGTCACTGAACATGACATGATCGGTCAAGGTCCGAGGCCACTCACGTCAACCAGGACAAGACAAAGATCTCAATGACCAAACTGATGCCCTCGCCAAAGCAGGTGCATTACACGGAGAGTCTTGGACATGTCCTGCCCTCTCACCAACCCCATCAGTGGCTGCTATCACCCGCTGCAAAACTCCACCTCCTCCCACATTGAACTCTCACCTCAATTCGCCACTGATGATCTCCTCACCCTCCAAGCTTCGGATCCGACACTGCAAGCTATTGCAGCTCACCTTTCAGACCCATTAACTCATCCCATTCCCACCTCCGACCTAGCCACTTCCTATGATCTCTGCATGCTCAACTCTATCAAACACGTGCTGCATCTCAAAGACGGCATCCTCACATATGTCCCTGAGCCCCTCACTGCGCCAAAGCTCGTAGTCCCTCAGGGCCAAAGGGGGATAATGCTGACACATGCCCATGATTCACCATGCGCTGGACACCATGGCACCAAGGCCACCTACGAAACGCTCAAGCAAGTAGCATACTGGCCTGGCATGCAGCAGGACGTGACGGAGTACGTAAAAGGATGCCTGGTGTGTTGCCAGTTCCAACCGGCAAACCCAAACCACCGAGCACCACTGCAACGGAAAGGAATGACTTTCCCATGGTCGGCCTCCAAATAGATTGGCTGGGACCCCTACCACGGTCAACACGGGGTAACAAATACTTCCTCACCGTGGTTTGAGAATTCACAAAGTGGGTAGAGTGTCTCCCAGCTCCCAACGATACAGCAGAAATGACAGCCTGCCTTTTGATGAACCACATCTTCTCAAGATTCGGACTGCCTTTAAGGGTCAACTCTGACCGAGGAACCCACTTCACCGCCGAAGTCATGCAAGAAGTGTGGAAACTCTTGGGTATACAGGCCAAGCTCCATATAAGCCACCACCCAATTTCCTCAGGTCAAGTGGAACGTACCAACAGGACAGTGGTCAGCATGTTGAAGAAGT
>NW_015507003.1:49136-72303 GCF_001515645.1 Sinocyclocheilus grahami
GATTCACCATGCGCTGGACACCATGGCACCAAGGCCACCTACGAAGCGCTCAAGCAAGTAGCATACTGGCCTGGCATGCAGCAAGATGTGGCGGAGTACGTAAAAGGATGCCTGGTGTGTTGCCAGTTCCAACCGGCAAATTCAAACCACCGAGCACCACTGCAACGGAAAGGAATGACTTTCCCATGGTCGGCCTCCAAATAGATTGGCTGGGACCCCTACCACGGTCAACACGGGGTAACAAATACTTCCTCACCGTGGTTTGAGAATTCACAAAGTGGGTAGAGTGTCTCCCAGCTCCCAACGATACAGCAGAAATGACAGCCTGCCTTTTGATGAACCACATCTTCTCAAGATTCGGACTGCCTTTAAGGGTCAACTCTGACCGAGGAACCCACTTCACCGCCGAAGTCATGCAGGAAGTGTGGAAACTATTGGGTATACAGGCCAGGCTTCATATAAGCCATCACCCAATTTCCTCAGGCCAAGTGGAACGAGGCAACAGGACAGTGGTCAGCATGTTGAAGAAGTGTGTGTCTGCCAATCAAAAGGATTGGGATATTAAGCTTCCTCTGGTAATTATGGCCGTCAGGGCCACCCCTCACCGGTCTACCGGAGTGCCCCCGTTCAAGATGATGATGGGGCGACAAATGACACTACCGTTACACCTGCTGTACCAACCTGGTGACCTGAACCTCGTCACCGCCTATACCACTCACCAGTACCTGGAGGAGTTGCATCAACACCTGAGAACAACTTTCGCCTTCGCGCAACAACAACTCCAAAGAAGTGCGGAAGGTCGAAAAGCCTACTATGACCAAAAGGCCTCTCACCAGGACCTTAATGTCGGAGACAAAGTATGGTACTACAGCTTCGCCCAACCAAGGCAGAACGCTCCTCATCGCCTGTCAAAGAAATTCCTACCTCACTGGACAGGACCCCATGAGATTGTGGACAAGCTCTCACCTGTTGCCTATCGAATCAAAATCAGACAAGGGCGCAGCGAGCCAGTCCTTCGATGGGTCCATCGAAACCAGATAAAGAGGCACCAGGGTTCCAACCAACAGGAAAAGGGGGAAGATCAAACCAACTGACACAGACCGACAATCTCATACTCTACCCCACACTAACATAATTTATGTTGTTCTAGAAAGACATATAGCTACCCTTCTAAAACACAACACCTACACACTCTCCTCCGCCGCACTGCTAGGACCAACCTCTAGTAGAGAGGAGTTGTTCCACACATGTGACACTCTCCCTTGCTGTCTAACCTAACTCAGTGTCCTTGTGTCTCTTTGTGTTTTTCTTTATAGCTATATATATATATATTTTTTTAATTCCTCTTTCTCTCTCTCTCACTATAATTCCTTTCCCCTCTAGTCCCCTCATCAGGGAACTCCCTTAACTGATCTCAAATCCAGGTCCTGAAATTGAGATTGACACCCTTCATTAAAATCGTTGAAACCGATGGCTAGTCAACACCCCAGTGCGTACGGCTACCCTCACCTACGATCGACACGACACTGCCAGGCGCATTATCCTGCCCAAACAGACTTTATGGATCAATGCCCCTAAGGGCTCGTATCATTAGCATTGTATAACCTTACCGAAGACCAGTATCAGGCCGAACTCGAAATCTAACCCTTCTTCAAACAGCATTCCTTCGTCCTCGATCTAGAATTGGAAGAAAGGAACAAGGAGGAAGGAACGCAACTTATTGATTTGACTCCTGTTGATACAGCTAGAAGCTATCGCTCGCCTTCTGCCCGCTGGCGCGCCAATGATTCGGTCTTGGTCTGCCACTGACACAGCGCGTTGCGTTTCTACTATTGTAGGATATGTTGTGACTCTAGCACTTGCCTTCCTCCTCCACAAGCGAGTGAATGCCGTCCAAGAGTCTTTCAACATGGGCACGTCCGGCATCCCGCGCATGTTCCGACGTGATAAAACTGATCAAGAACCTGAACCTGAGAACTCAACAAACCTAATTGAGATTACGCCTATACCGCCTCGTCAAACCTCTGACAATTAGAGCAATCCAAAATGACACCATAATGATACAAGTAATTCTAAATAATGCACCCCATGTCGTCTCAAGTTTCTGTTCTCTCTCTGCCTCTTGTTCCAGTGCCCGCCGATGTTCCCACCTGGAACATCACCGAGCCAAAGAGGGATGTGTAGGATCTCTGTCTTCGAACGGACCCACGGAGTCACACATGAAACAATCACATTCCATTGAGACAAACTGAGGAGCATCCTATGCAGACATCTGCGGTCGTAAAACTCATGCAGGGTCAGTGAAGTGTCTCAGCAGTTCCTGCCCCATCTAGCTTATCGTCTCAAGAGACTCAAATAAAAACAGTGCTTAAACCCTAACTCACCAGGGGAGGAGAAACTCCCCCTGTCCAAAACCCCTTGAGGATCAGAGGTGCAGTGTAACGTGACTGGTTTCAGCATAAAAAACTATCTAAGAGACAACAGAACAAAGAACCTGGTATCTGGAAAAGTTCCAGCACAAGACACTCCAGGCCCCCATGACCGTTTAACACGTAAATTGCTAAATCCGATAAACAGAAAGCGACAGATTAAGAGCTCCCTGTCCAGCAGAAGGATGGCAGATCTACACTTGTGACATGGGCATGACCTCAGGACACCTCCCCTTTTCCCCCTGCATTCCAAAATAGGGACAGAGAACTTACACAGAAAATTCAAAAGACATTCGTATAAAAAGTGGCAACCATATTCACAAATAATATGTTGGATGTCTTATATCTTGAGGTGTCAAAATGTAACCTTGCAACTTTAATCAGTGTTTTATTAACCTTTTAGTAGATAAGGTTATTACTAATGTGTGTGATATGTGAAGTTTAATCTTGAACGAATGGGCACAACAAATGCAGAGTTGAAATTAAGTAAACTTAAAATAGTATGTACCATACTTGCATTTAAGAAACTTTATAGAAGTATTAAAAAAACTTTTATAGATGGTGTCCTCATGTGATAAAGTGAAGCTTCTTGTTAAGGCATGCATGCCCCGCCTTGCAACAAGTCGATTGGAAGAGCGCGCCGTGGGACGGACTTGTGCCGCAGGTCAAAACCCCACTGCAACCCAGATTCAAGGCTTCTCGCTGCTTACTCTCTCGAGTGAAGGCTTTTCGCCGCTTGCTCTCCCGATCGCAGGCTCTTTGCTGCTTGCTCTCCCGAGCAAGGCCTTGTTGCCATGTGGAGAGCACTCTAACTTGTGCTCACACGCTCACCATCCAATCCAAGACTCACCCACTCCGTTGAAGCTTCATTACTCTGCAGAACTTAAAGTCTTGCAAACTTAGACTGTCTCAGAAGGACCACCAGAGGCTCCTCTGTAACTCGGCAACCAACCAATCCGACGAGGGCTCTCCCAAAAGGACGATCCAAACGTCATTCAGGCGCCAGATCAACAGCCAATCAGCAACGGAATTCCTTCCAGCAGCCACGAGGAACCATTCAGCTTTCAGCTGTCACAAACGCAAGTACAAACAAGGTCTTCCATCTGCTGAAGTAGGTGCTGAACTGGTGAATTGAGTAAAGATAAAGATAAAGATCAGCACTGGAGCTCCTCAGGGTTGTGTTCTCTCTCCACTGCTCTTCTCCCTGTACACCAACGACTGCACCTCTAAAGACCCCTCTGTCAAGCTCCTGAAGTTTGCAGACGACACCACACTCATCGGCCTCATTCAGGACGGTAAGAAAATCTCTGCTTTGTCATTTACTCAGGTTGCAAGTAAAAGAACTGTAGCGAATATCTTTCCTCAGAACTCTGTTAACATCATTCTTCAGAACTGTATGTATGTGAGTGTGTAGGTGTGTTTTAGCTTAGCTTAATGTAATCTAGAATAGCCAATAAATTTGTGTTTCATTTATAAAGAATCATTGTCTGGTGTCGTATAATTTTAAAGTCAAACCTTGCCAAGATCATGTTACCTCGCTAGGAGCTTACAAATTATCATAATTGTATTGACCTGTGGCCAGGGAAAATACACATAGTCAGATTGTTAAGATACACGGACATTAACGTCTCGCTGGACGATCGTTGATAAGGTGTAAACTATTAAAATTTGAAATCAGTTCTAATCAGGTTGACTTCGAATTTTCAGATTCGAGTCCTCTCAAAACCTGAATGAATTAATAATAATTAATTCCCTAAGAAAAGTAATCAGACATTACAAAGGTGTGCATATAGTATGGGGCGTCCCGTATAAGAACTAACCATTGGGGTTTTCTGCTTATTAGCAGTGGGGTTTTTATAGCCCTCTAAAGCACCATATAGTCCCATATCTCAAACACGCTGCAGTAAAATGGTTTAATATAAGGTGTGCATATATTATGGGATGTCCCGTATAAGAACTGACCATAGGCTTTTTCTACTTATTAGAAATTGGGTCTTTATAAGCCTCTGAAGTAGAATAATGTCCCATATCTCAAAAACGCTGCAGTAAAATGGTTTTGTATGAGGTATGCATATAATGTGGAATGTCCCTTATAGGAACTGACCATTCATTCATTCATTCTACTTTTTAGAAATGGGGTCTTTATAGCCCTCTAAAGCACCATATGGTCTCATATCTCAAAAACGCTGCAGTAAAATGGTTTGATATGAGGTGTGCATATAGTATGGGACATCCCGTATAAGAATTTACCATTGGCCTTTTCTACTTATTAGCAGTGGGGTCTTTATAGCCCTCTAAAGCACCATAATCCCATATCTCAAACACGCTGCAGTAAAATGGTTTGATATAAGGTGTGCATATATTATGGGATGTCCTGTATAAGAACTGACCATAGGCTTTTTCTACTTATTAGAAATTGGGTCTTTATAGCACTCTAAGGTGCCATATGGTCCCATATCTCAAAAACGCTGCAGTAAAATGGTTTCGTATGAGGTGTGCATATAATATGGAATGTCCCTTATAAGAACTGACCATTGGTTGTTTTCTACTTATTGGAAATGGAGTCTTTATAGCGCTCTAAGCTGCCATATGGTCCCATATCTCAAAAATGCTGCAGTAAAATGGTTTCGTATGAGGTGTGCATATTATATGGAATGTCCCTTATAGGAACTGACCATTGGTTTTTTCTACTTATTGGAAATGGGGTCTTTATAGCCCTCTAAAGTGCCATATTGTCCCATATCTCAAAAATGCTGCAGTAAAATGGTTTCGTATGAGGTGTGCATATTATATGGAATGTCCCTTATAGGAACTGACCATTGGTTTTTTCTACTTATTGGAAATGGGGTCTTTATAGCCCTCTAAAGTGCCATATTGTCCCATATCTCAAAAATGCTGCAGTAAAATGATTTGATATGAGGTATGCATATAGTATGGGACGTCCCGTATAAGAATTGACCATTGGTTGTTTCTACTTATTAGAAATGGGGTCTTTATAGGCCTCTGTAGCAGAATAATGTCCCATATTTCAAAAACGCTGCAGTAAATGGTTTCGTATGTGGTGTAGCGTCTGGACCAATCAGACACACCATTTTTCATTAGATTTAACAAATCAGTTATTCATTAGATTAACAAATAGTCACAGACCCCTCACCCAATAAACTTACTGTGTGCCAGGATGTCTGCAAATGACAATAGGCCTCTGATTCCATGGCAACCAATGCTGATATCACTGGTTTAATTGCCCAAAGGAATGTGGGTAGAGAAACTCACTACATTTTCCATAGGAAAGACACAATGCACTGTAAAAATGGACTCTTCTCTAATTAATTCATAGGAAAACCTTTCTTTGAATGAACACACATATCCTTCAGGTCATTTTGTATGTTGTTACTGTCCTTGTATATTGTCTTTTATATTGTATACTGTTTTATGCAGGCTTATGATGGAACCACTCGTTCCTGTCATCTTACCTATATGTAATCCTACCATGTTAAGTATCTATGAATTCGTCTTCTGATGATCTAAATGAGAGTGTATATTATATGTTGGTACATAGGCAATATATTAGTGTTCTTAGAATAATTAATAATTTCGATTCAAGTTCCATATGCAAATGGCCATGCTTTCACACAAAGGGTCATAAAACTCCCCAGTATTTCCAAACTCCAGCTTGGGATTTCAGCCTTTCTCATTGGATGTCTGTAAAACAGAAGGAAAGAATTTTCAGAGATCAGTGCAGTAGAAGTGAGATCAAGGCAGTAAGTTAAATAAGTATATTAAAAATAATTAAAAGTGAGGAAAAAATTATAAAGAGAAGTAAAGATAAATAAGGAATTATTATTAGAAATTTTTACATACTGAGTTATTATAAAATAGAGTTGAGACTATCAATTCATACAAAAAAGGGTAAATGCATCAGACAAAATAAAGACTAATATTAGGAGAAATTGGCTAAAATAATTAAAGTAAATAGAAAAAATTGGATTGTAATATTATAGGAAAAAGTATGGCAGCCACTCCGGTGGAAATATTAGGATTAAAATATCCACTGTGTAAAGAGTTAATAAACAAGATATCAAACAAATGGCAGAAGAGAACAAAAAAATCTGATGATAAAGTGGCCAAAGGAGGGGACATTTGAGGTAACATTGTGTGAGGAAATGGAAACTCTGATAAAAAAAAAAACATAAAACTAAGAGCATCAGTAAGAAACTAGAAAAAAGAGAAGCAAAAAGGGAAAAAGAGAAAGAAATAATAGCCATGTTTAAAAAGGAAGGAGAGAACATATAAAAAAATTATGAAACAGGCCAGAAAAATACTGAAAGATGCAGACAAAAATATGAAGAAAAAGGAAAGATTATTTTCTGAGCCGCCCCCCTATTTGCCCACAGAGGGAGAGTTCCCAATCCTCAAGGGAACAGTAGAAGTAACTGGAGAAATGCAAATGGAAGGGCCAGTAGAGTTGGAAGAAAAAAAGGAACCAGCTGTAAAAACACAGAGGCAACAGAGATAAGAAAGTGAAGAATATTTACAGATGGATTGTTATAGACAGGCATGCATAGCGTTAGAAAATATGAAAACAAACCAAGATAGAACCAACTTTGAGGAAGTGTTAGAAGAAATAGAAAAGAAAGTTAAAGAATCAGGAAAAAAGATACAAGAGGTAAATAGATTGGAAAGAGGGAGAAGTAAGTTGTTTGACAGTACAGAGGATGTGAATGAAGGAAAAGAGTTATTTGATAGCAGAAAATGGGAACAGGGCAGAGAAAAGGGTACACTCAGACCACTGGCCCAATTTTAATCAAGGGTGCGCAGGGACAGTATGTCCCCTGGGCCTCACAGGACCTCGAGGGGCTTGTCACTTGCCTCCCAAATCTGCATGAGGGGGCTGGAAAATGGATTTGAGTATTTGAAGAAGAAACTATGGGCAAACTTTTGGCTGTGAGGGATATTAAAGCTTTGCTGGCTAAAATAGCAGGCAAAGATGGATGAACTTCTTCAAACAACTACTCTGGACAGAGCAATGAACTCTCATAATATGGATGGAATTGTTGTTGATGCATTCCATCCAGCAGTGTGGCAGGCACTGCGTGCAGAGTAAAAGGACAAAGAAAATCCAACCACATATGTCCAGAGACAGCTGAAAAGGTGGAAACAAGAGACTTAAGGGGATCCAGTAGGAGACCCATTAATGGCAACATTGTTTAGACATGCTGTGATTGATGCTATGCCGCCAGCCGTAAGGAGCAGGCTGGAGGATGAGGTCGGTTTAAACTCTAAAACACACAAAGAGTTTTGTGACCATGTGTCTCATGCCATGGAACAATACAGAAAAAATTAGCAAAAGCTCAAGAGTCAAGAGAAAGAGCTACAGCGAAAACTAACTCAATTACAGCTTGACGAACTGACAAACAAAAATAAGAAAAAGATTCAAGCTTCAATAAAGAAAGAAGACGCAGAACAAATGACAATGATGTCTCCACCAGGACCAATGGGATGGAGACAAAAACCAATACAGAGATGTGCTGGGCAAATCCTGGGCAAGAGGACAGCTCCAGCTCATAATAAAAATTACTGTCCCACCTATCCATGGCAACAGTACCCTCAGGGTAGAAGGGGGGAGAGCTGGCAACAGTCTAACCGAGGTACTTCACAGGGCCCAGTTAACCCTTGGGGAGGTCCCAATCCAGGCTATTAGGGGTGCCCAGAGAATCCTACAGGGGAGAGTCAGCTTCCAATTTTAACAACTAAAGCTGATCAAGAGCCTATTATGCAAATTAAGATCAAAGGAAAAACCACACCCATGATGCTAGACACAGTTGCTGTCTATACCTGTTTAAATTTAAAATATACCTCACATCACCCCTTGTCTGGAAAATTTGCAAAGACAATAGGATTCTCAGGAAAAATGCAATTAATTCCAATGAGAGCTCCAGTGTGTCTACAAACAAGAAATCAAAATATAACAATGCCCATTCTGGTATCAAATCAGACTCCTATCAATTTGTTAGGAAGAGATGCATTATGTAGATTAGGGCTTCAAATTTGGTGTTCTCCAGAAGGAATAAATATCGATGCAATAGGAACAGAAACACAAATGGTGGTTGCAGAGCCAAAAGCTAATGTCTATTGGATAGGACAGATAGAACAAGATGTGAGACAGACAGTCAGTAAGTGGGGAAAGTTTATTGAAGCACAAATTCCTGAAGCACAGCTACCAAAATCAGAAAATTTCATTGCACAATGATATATGATCCAGGCAGAGATGGAAAAATAGAACAAATATGGCAGGAAGAAACAAAGGGACAGCAAATTGAGATGATCTTCCAGTACATAATAATAGGTAAACAGGGAGCAGCTTTAAATATACCAGAAGGTGAATTTGTTAAAAAATGGTTCAAAGTAACTAATTCGGTCCCACATATTGCAGTATATGTAGGAAAGAATTGGGAAGCAAAAGATTTAGGACCAATGATGAAAAAGGCAGAACAAAGCAATTGGGAACCAACAGAACATCCATTGATTTTTCATTCAGCTGACAAAAATTATATAAAAATTTTGTGTGCAACCAGTTTGCTGGGAATTCCTCAGGAAGTAGTTATCAGTCAAAAGAAAATGACACAGATGACTACAACATCCGAAATAATAAACAAAAATGAGACTGAGTTATTTAAGGAAATGCAGCGTCAGGTACCAACTGAACTATGGTCTCAACATGACACAGATATAGGATTAATAAAATCAGCAAATCCAGTAAGAGTACAACTTAAGCCAGATGCACGTCTGCCCAGAAAAGCCCAATACCTTTTGCGTCCAGATGCTGAAGCAGGGATAAAAAATACTATTGAAGGCTTAGTGAAGGCAGAGGAGTAATAATAGAAACAACTAGTTACTGTAACACTCCAATTATGCCCATAATTAAAGCAGACAACGACAGATGGCGACTTGTTCATGACTTACGAACAATTAATGAAATAATAGAAGATATGCCAGCTGAAGTACCAAACCCGCACACGTTACTGACGAATGTCCCTCCTGATGCCAAATTCTTTACAGTAATTGATCTCTGTTCAGCCTACTTCAGTGTGCCGCTTGCAGAAGAAAGTAGGTATTTGTTTGCCTTTACATATGCAGGTAAACAGTATACATACACCAGAATCCCACAGGGATATAAACACTCGCCACACTTATTTAATAGAATTCTTAAGGCTGATTTAAAAGATCTTATAATAGATGGAGCACTATTACAATAAATGGATGATTTAATTATCTGTTCTTCCTCAGTAGAACAATATCATAGAGACTCAATTAAGGTATTGACAAAATTAGCTCAAAGAGGACACAAAGTGTCCAAAAAGAAAATACAGTATTGCCAGCCTCAAGTTGAATACTTGGGAAGATTGATTGCATTTGGCACACAAGCTATAGCTCCAGCTCAACTGGAAGGCATAAGTAAAACACCATTGCCTCAGACAGTAGGACAAATTATGACTTTCCTAGGAATGACTGGCTTTAGTACCGACTGGGTAGAAGACTATGCAGTAAAGACAGGGCCGTTGAGAGAAATGATGAAACAAGCAGGATTACAACATTTAAGCAATCCATTCAAATGGAACACAGATGCATTACTAGCATTTGAAACAATAAAAAAAGAACTACAACAGGCCCCTGCCCTGGGAACGGCAGAATACGATAAAATGTTTCATCTGTATGTGGCAAATAGAACTGAGGGTTATGCATCAGCTGTACTGATGCAAGAGACTTGTAGTGGGAGGAAAAAACAACCTATAGCTTATTACAGCACAAAGTTAGATAATGTAGCCCAGGGATACCCACCATGTTACCAACAAGGCCTAGCAGCAGTATATTATGCTTATGAAAAAGTATCCACAATAACTATGGGGTACCCAGTAACTATATATACTCATCACAAAATTGTGGAATTAATAGAACAAGGGAAATTTGTCCTGACTCAAGCTCAAATTCTGGCCTATTCCTTGCTACGCACATATCCAGATGTTACCATTAAGCGATGCCATACAGTTAATCCAGCTGAATTAATTCCTTTGGCTTTTGAAGGAGAACCCCATGATTGTGTGAATGAGTCATTGGCATTTACTAGATTACGACCAGATCTTGCATCAACACCCATCCCTGAAGCAGAAGTCACTTATTTTGTAGATGGTTCTAGCTTTAGAGACCATGAAGGAAATCATACAGGATATTCAGTAGTGAAGAGAGACAAAGAAGAATTTGTACCTGTGGTATCACAACATTGTGTACAGCCTTGTCTGCTCAATTAGCAGAATTAAAAGCTCTGACAGCTGCATGTCAGTTAGCGAAAGGACAAACTACCAACATTTTCACAGATTCAGCATATGCTCAAAATGTATGTCATCTATTCGGAGCAGTGTGGAAACAAAGAGGTTTTTAAAAAAGTGATGGGACTCCCATCCAACATATTGAACAAATAGGGTAATTCATTTCTGCTATGATGCTTCCAAAAACACTAGCAATAATCAAATGTCAGGCACACAAGAAGGGAAATTATTATGTCCTTAAGGGAAATAATGCAGCTGATATAGAAGCTAAAAAAGCTTCAGGGTGTCAAGTAGCAGTATTAGCACCTGTAGTACTTATCGAACCTCAACCTCAATTGGATGATATAATTCGAATTCAAGAACAAGCAGGCCCCTATGAACAATCAATGTGGCACCAAAGGGGAGCTAAAAAAGACTCACAAGAGATCTGGCGTACACATGAAGGAAACATTGTAGCACCTACTTCACTTTTGAATGTTCTTATTGCAGATGTGCATGGTTTTGACCATTGCACAAGGGGGGAAGTGATAAGGAAAATTAAACAACAAGGATATTGGTCTCCTTATTTATATGCAATGGTGGATGAATTTTTGCCCACATGTGAAGTTTGTGTCAAATACAATGTGAGGAAAGGGATAGCGACACCAATAGGCCATATACCAGTACCAGAAGGGTCCGTTAAGCATTTGGTAATGGACTATGTGGATATGATAAAGTGAGTACAAGGCAAAAGATACATGCTTGTGATCATAGACAGATTTAGCAGGTGGGTGGAGGCAGTACCATCAGTAGATCTGGGAGCAGGAACAGTAATTCAACTTCTAACAAGAGAAGTAATTCCTAGATTTGGAATACCATCAGAAATAAGTTAAGATAATGGGTCGGCATTAATACAAAAAAAACTGTAAAACAAGTATTGCAACAATTAATAAAAAAACAGGCACAAGGGTGCATCGAAAGGGTTAACGGAACTATCAAGGCCAAAATTAACAAAATATGTGAAAGTACTAAACTTAATTGGATTGATGCACTACCTCTTGCACTAATGAGCTATTGCATGCAAACTAACAGAAGCACGCACTTAACACCACATGAAATGCTTACGGGTTGACCCATGCCTGTGCCATATTGTAGAGGTCCCTACAAAGGACCGCCTCTAGATATTACAAATGGAACTTCAATTGTATATGAAGAAATTAACTGCCATACATATAGTTATCTATTTACAGGAAACAGAGACTGCATGTCCAGTGTTCCGGGTGACCAAGTATCTTCTGCCCAAGGGTGGCCCTCTAGGATGCGCAAAATATCTGGGCTGAAGATCAACTATGCTAATCCTGTGATATTCTATGTGTGATGTTTTGAATGTGTTTTTATGTCTTTATACATAACTGTGACAACCACAGGCAAGCGCTGAACCAATTGCACGCTCATGTTTATACCATTGTTTTCTATTGAAGTAGGAGATAAGGAGACAGGATCTTTTACTCCTTTCCTAGTCAAGTGAGGGGGGAGACGTTTGGTCCTGATGCTCCAAAACCGTGATACTGCATCATTTAGTCATTGGTAATAAAACAGAGTGACTTATGTGGTCACTGGGTAGTGTTAACTAATACGCCTGAATTATGAAGTAGCACTCTGAGTAAAAAATAATAAGCAAATGTGAGACTTACTAAGTCTCAAAGGGGGGAACATTGAAGATTTTTATTAATCAAAGTATGAATTAATCAAGCATAATCAAGACGAATCTAGCCATTTATATATCCAGTTATTCTTCCATTATAAAAATATATGCCTGTGTGTAAAAGCAGCCTACGTGGCAAAATACCCAGACCCTCAGATGAGAAACATCTGGAAAAATAAGTGTGGGCTTTCTTTCTTTACCATAACAAGACTTGGGGCCCCTTTTCTAGGGAAATATCGAATTATATGCATAAGGAAAACTGTATGGAAATATACCCCACGCCTTAAAGTCAAAACTGTATATAAAGAGAAGCAGAAAAACATTCTGGAGATGTTTTCTGCAGAGAACTTCTCCACTTTATTCTTGATGATGTAATGAAGTGTATCTTCTGGCATCAAAAACCCAAGACTAAGTGTGGTTCCTAAGATGAGCAGCAGATGACACTACACTGGCTGGGTCAGCTGGTCGCTGCCTTCTCTTCCAGCTGCTAGTCAGGCTGAATCTGGTTTATCTTTCTTTTCCCACTTCCAATCCCCCTCCTTTCGTTGGAAGAACTCTTTAATCATCATTTTCATCAGCTCTTGTGAGTCAAAACACAGTGATGTCTTTTGTTCTTGTGTGGATTTAGTTTGAGCTCGGTCAGCTTGGAATGTTTGCGAATTCTTTCGTCGATTCCTTGGACTGGTTGCTCCAGGGTGTGTTTGTCGTTTTCCCTTGGAGGTTCCGTTGGATTCCCACGAGCCTTTTCCTCTTGAGTTTCCAAATGAGTTTGGTTGATTCCATGATCTGTCCCATTGATTCTCACGAGGTCTGGATTGGTCCCAATATTTTTCCCAGTGACGTCCAGGTGAGTGTTGTTGTCCACGTGGTCCATCCCAGTGGTTGTTCCTCTGTTTAGGTCGGGTACCAGCGTGGGAGTCCCGTTCTCTGTTGGACGAGGGTGTGTTTCACTTTTTGTGTGGCAGCTTAGCATGGTCTTGATGTTGAGTGCCCTCTAGAGCCAGCTCCTTACTTTGAGTGTTGAAGTCAAGAACTGCTGTGGATTTGGCGCCCTTTTCTGAGGCCATCTTTTGTTTGCCGTAGGCTTTATGCGCCAAGTCTCGCAACTGCTGAGCATTCATTGTTCGTGGACATGCGAGAACACCAAGATGGTGGCTTACTCCAGGATGGAGGTTTCGCAGGAAGAGAGTTTTGAAGTTCAGATCGTCTTCCATGTCCGGTTCGTTGCGAGTTCTGAAGTATGCTCATCTGAGTCAGCTGTAGTAGGCTTGAGGAGATTCATGACGACCTTGTTTCGTCTCCAGGGCAGCCACTAGTCCTTGTTCTGACTCAGGGTCAGCGAATTCTTTAATGAGGGCTTCTCGGAGCAGTTGGTAATCAGTCTTTGTGTGAGCAGGCTGTCGGTTCAGGAAACTGCGCACTTCAGGGCTGGATGTTGTTCGGAGCACATAGAGTCTATCTTTGTCAGTGACATTGGGTCTCATTTCCAGATGGAAATCGACGTCTTGCAGATAAGCTTGGACATCCTGGCTACCTGGCACACTTGGGGTGAATTTGCTAATGTTTCTGGGGAGCTTGTTGAGGTCTTTGAGGTCCAAGCCATGTGATGTGGCTGGCTGGAGCAAGTTCTTTTAGCTTTGTCGTGAGGTAAAGTTCTTCAGAGAGAGCCGGTGAATGTTTCAGCACTGCCCCCTCCCCCTTTTGATCACGTGTCAGTCCAGGAACAGGGGACTCGGTCCTGCTTGGTAGGGGTGAGACTGGTGCCCGTCGGGTCCTTGCAGGCTCAGGGCGCAGCTCGTAGGCATGTCCGAGTTCCTCTCTGATGCTGTCGGACTTCTCTTTGATGTAACCTGACTGTTGTGTTAGGTGGCTGATCTCATTTCTTGACTCATCCAGGTAAATTTCAAGGGCTTTAATTCAGCTGTTCTTGTCTCTGAAGTTGGCCTTTGCCTTTTCCAGGAGCTGTTCTGCATATTGTAGCTTGTTGGAGAGATCAGCGTAGTCATCCTTGCCTTGTTCCATCTCTTGGGTAGTAGCTGCTAGGGTCTCTTTTAGCCTAGTGATCTCCTCCTCGGCGCCTTGTTCCACTTCATCAGGCCCTTCCCACCCATTGTGTGCGTCTGAGCTCCTTTTGGAGATGGGCGATGTGCCTGTCGCTCAGCTTGAGGGTGGCGATGAGTGTGTGACTTAAGGAGCCTGTGATCTTGGCTAGCTCTTTGTGACTGTTGCTCTGAATTGGGTCTTGTCTCATGAGGCTTGTTATGTTGTCATTCAGCTGGTTCTGTGTCTGATGCTTCAGTGTTTCAGCAGCCTTAGGTAGGAGGCTTTCTGTTGCAACACTTAGCCATGTCTCGAGGTCCTCCCAGTGGCCAACAGAGTCTGTTGTGTGAGACGTGTTTTGGCGTGGTGAGGGAGATCTAGAACCTAGACTGACACAGACCTTGAAGAAGAGAAAACAAAACAAAACAGAAACAAACAGAGGTGTAAGTGGGGAAATGGGAAATGTTCCCTTTGACATTTGCATATACAGTAAATTACAGTCCTGGCCACAGATTATACATTTATATGGGTGCTAAATTGCCAAATGGTTCTCCCCACTATCAAGGAGATGCTAAGCAGTCTACCACTATCATCTCCCCAACTGACTTCAAACAGTTTCCAAAGAGAAGTAAATGACCCCCCGGTGCCAGGCGGCGATGGGCCTGGCTGACCAGCAAACTACAACAAGCTCACATAACACACACACATATAAAGACCTTTTCTTTATTTAGACAATAATTAATCAGTTACAAATGTATCTGGTATATGCATGTGGTGTTTGTATATTTCCCTATTAGATTAGCTGAGTTACCACTCGTTATTTGTATTAGTTAAGCCCTAAACGCTGATATTCAGGTGTATGAATGTATCTCTGGTTTAATATATTCTAAATGTTTCTTTCTTGGTATCGATATGATCTGCTCTTTATTCCTCAAACAATGATGTACAGTATGTGATTGTGAAATGCATCATACGATTTGTACTATATTTTGGGGTAAAACTGCACCAATATTCCAGACCGGCCATAAACATGCAAATGGGCCATAAAGGGAGACAAAGAAAACTTCTCCCGCTCAAGAATTCATGCCTGGTATTGGCTATTCCACGCAAAAGGTGGGTGTGAATAGAAACTCTCAAAAGTCATTAACTCGAAATGATCTTTGCTCAGAAAACCTCTTCTTTTGAGATGACACTTTCCAAGACTCAAAAAAAAACCTCTCCTCTTGAGTTTGATTTTCCGGCAGTTTTTCATCTTCAAGTAACTCTGTCGATCCGCTGTGGACTTTCCTATCTTCAGAAGAACCAGAAGTAAACTTCCAGCTCACTCCTAAAGAACTCATCAAGAACCTCCGTGTTTATCGCATCAGGACTCTTGTTTCAGCAACGAAGCCAATGCAAGTAACTGTTTACAACTATTTAGATGCGTGTGTAAGCTTGAGCCCCTTTTAAGGTGATTTTTTTTTATTCTTTGATGATTCTCATTAGATTGTGGTTAATTGATGTGAAATACTGCCATTCTTTTGCTCTTCTCTCTCTTTTCCTTACTTTGCTTCATTCTGTATATATGTATTTTGCTTAGTTAAATGTTAGATATAGTTTCATTTATTAAATCCCTTATATTCACAATTGATTGTCTCTGTGTGCTGCTCACAATTCGAAGTCACTGAATGTTTGATCTTTTGCTACATGCTAAGTTAATGCTAGTACTGTATGCAGGAAAGATATTCTTTCTTGGCCAGGAAAATAATCTTACTCTTATACCGTGTGTTCTTTAATATTTTGAATTGTTTTTAGCTTTATTTTTTTGTTTCCCATTTAAATGTTAAGTTTTGAAATTTTGTTGTATGCATTTGTCACTTTTTAATTTAATTTTAATTGAATCTCTTTATTTAAAAAATGTGTATAGGTAGTATTTATAAAGTTTTAGTTTTGGATCTGTTTTAGTTGTTTTAATACTACAATTGATTGCTTCTGTTGTCCTCATTTGTAAGTCGCTTTGGATAAAAGCGTCTAATAAATGACTAAATAAATAAAATAAATAACCTAAGTACTGAGGAAAACCCTAATTTTCCTTTTGGGGTTTTGCCACTAACATGCTTAAGCCAAACGGGCAAATTTATGAAAATTTATCTGGGTTAATTAAATAACTGAAGGAGAGAGAAAAGAAGGCCTAACAGGTAGATGCAGAACTTAATTGCAAATAAAATTATAATTTCAAATTACAAATGGTATTTCCTGGTTAAAATTTAATGATGTTATTAAAATTGATGAGAGCAGTTAAAATTCAAATTAATCAACAAGTACCTTGAAGCAGGGTAACCCAAACCTAATGAGCTACAGATGAAATTAAAATTTCAGAGCATTATTGACAGTTAAGGATTAAAATCTTAATGATGTTTGTCATTAAAATTATCAGAGCAATTACAATTGAACTGATCAGCAAATATTGTTCCAATATGGAAACAGGAACTGTAATTAATTATTAAATGAAATTAAAATTTCAGAGCATTATTGACAGTTAAGGATTAAAATCTTAATGATGTTTGTCATTAAAATTATCAGAGCAATTACAATTGAACTGATCAGCAAATATTGTTCCAATATGGAAACAGGAACTGTAATTAATTATTAAATGAAATTAAAATTTCAGAGCATTATTGACAGTTAAGGATTAAAATCTTAATGATGTTTGTCATTAAAATTATCAGAGCAATTACAATTGAACTGATCAGCAAATATTGTTCCAATATGGAAACAGGAACTGTAATTAATTATTAAATGAAATTAAAATTTCAAATCTGTAATTAATTATGAAATTAAATTAGAAATGTTGAATCCCTAAGGATAGCAAGTTACTAATACCTACTGATGTTATTACAATCATAAGGGCAATTATAATTAGCTTAATCCGTACCACCCTAATTACTTACAAATGCAATTCAAAATTTCAGAGCCCTATTGATAGTTAATGATAAAAAATTCTAATGTTGTTGTCATTAGATAAGAGCAATTTATAATTAAATTAATCAGTAGATTTTTTTTTTTGCTATGTGAAAGCAGGAACTGAAATTAATTTATGAAATAAAATTAAAATTTCAAATCTGTAATTAATTATGAAATTAAATTAAGGATTTCAAATCCTTAAGGATAGCAAATTAATAATATCTACTGATGTCACTAAAATTATAAGAGGGGCACCTCTATAATATATGCAATCAATCACAACGTAGCATTAAAGTAATGAGGACGAGAACCATAATTAATTGTTAATAAAACAACAGCGTTTAAACTGGTATAGTAAACAAGCTGAAGGGGAAAGGACAAACCTTTAAACGACCGTGATTAAAACTAACTGTGAGATCGCTAATCTGATGGTTGGTTAAAATCGCGTAACGGTTACAGTAAGGTTTATTAAGTTTGCATCTGTCAACGTTCTTTTCAATGGGAGGAGAGGAGAAGAGAGATCAGATGGATAAGTGTAAAAGAGAGAGATGAGGTGAAAGAACCCACTAGTGTGAGAGTTCAGTTAAAAGTTCAGATACAAAAGCTTAGATCACTTCAACATTTCAAAACACTGCATTCAAGACCACAAAATGTTACCGAATGCTAACCGCTAGCCTTCAATGCTAATAGCTTTGCCTAGGCTTCAATGCAGTTGAATCAATTAATCAATAAGGTGGAAGAGCCAAAGATCCAGAGAGCAAGCAAGCGAGCGAGCGAGCCACAAAGGCTTTGCAGGCAGATTTTGGTCCATCCCATGGCGATTGTTCCAATCAGATATTGGCTACGGATTGGCTTAGCCATGCCCCATACTGTTCCTTCATCATGCATGAATCACATGCTCCCCGTGGGGAATATTTCTGCAAGTTTTAATAACTTCTTATAAAAGTATTATCATCAGAGAATGATGCCGAATATCATTTTGTTCATTCACGCCAATAAAACAAGCTTTCATTCAAGCTCAAATATCGGGTAGTTTGCATACACATTAATAATCTTATCTACTAAAAGGGGTTATAAAACATTGATTAAACTTGCACCAATTACAGGAAACACATCAAGCATATATAAGACATAAAACATATTATTTGTGAATATAGATTGTCTTTTGAATTGTCTGGGTAAGTTCACGTGTGTTCCTCTTTTGCAATGACCAGAGCGTGGTTCTGTTGGAATGCAGGATGTGAGGGGAATCATGTGTTCCCGAGGTCACGCTGTATAGATCCTGTGAGCGTGTGCAAACCGGGAGGGTGTGATTAAATTAGCCATTTCCTGTGCATATATAATGGTTCCATGCATAAGCGATCACGAGGTATCTCTCAACTATATATGTTGTGAAATAACTTTTTAGTCTTTGATACAAAAGATCTCTGTTGTCTCCTGATTGCATTCGTTTTTCCATCACTCTTCCGATTCTTCTGAGGAGATAACGACGAGGGTTGACAGGAAGTCGACCCAGAATATTGGCGTCACGTGATAGTGATGATTAGTTTAGACCTTGTGATGAGTTGATTCAATGGCGTATCTGTGTCGGTTTGATAGAAATCCTACACCAGGCCCCTTCACCCTCCTCTACTTATGAGTGCAACGCCCCAATCTCAACAACAGCCAACAGTTGAAACAAGACCTCTGCCTCAACAATTTATTTCACTCGAATGTACGACGCTATACAGAAGATCCGTCACTATTTCATCGTGACTACGGCTACGCTACATAGCTATAAGCGAAGAGCGACCATTCTCAAACTCTGCGGTCATCACGTACTTTCCTAGATCTGCGCAAGAGATCTGGAGCTGTGTACAATACCAGTTGGTTGCAATACAATTGGTCTGATCCTGTAGCACTCTGCAATTTTTCAAATAATATCACTTCGGGGCTTCTAACCCATTAACCAAAATTGAAATTGCACAAGATTTGGACCGTCGTGGATTAAAACAGTCAATCCAGATTCTAGGAAACAGCGACAACATTATCAAATAGGAGTTTACGAAACTAATCGAATTCTGAAAAGGATGTCTGATGCTAAGCAAAAGCTGATGGAGCATGACTGGAGCTCTGGCGCTGCTTGCGGATGTGCAAGTGGAGTGCGACTGCGCCGCGGGAAAAACGTGTCCTATAAAAGACATCATACACTTTATGTTTAAACAATATTACAGAGACCAAATGATTGATCTTATGCGTAAGATCATTGACGATGCATCCGATCCAAATCAGGATTGTACGGGTGATCTTGAGTGTGTAAAAACCCTCAAGAACGAAATGGACGTTGTAAGAAGCCTGAAAAATAATTTTGGCCCGATTTGACGAGCATGTTTATCACCAACAAAGAACCAATCTGCATAACCACCAGAAAAATTCTGGATGTGATGTCTGAATGTAGCGATGAGATGTACGTTAACCAGGTTCTCTGTCTGTGTATGTGTGTAACGGATTTATGTGTGACGCTTGTTTCACAACATTATGGTTCCATGATTTGTGAAATTATTGAGACACTAGTTGACGTCATACTAGATCAAAACATGGCATGCAGAGATTTTCTTTTCTGGCTAGACCACTGTTTATAACGGCAATTTGATCATTTTCTTCATATAATAAATGGTAAATAAAAGTATGAATCACCTCTCTCCGAGCAATTTTTGGATTTTGCACATGCCTTTATCCAAATTACAATTGAGGAAGTGTTGAGGACTAAGTGTTGTGATAGTCTAATGCAGTATAGTACACGTAATTTAATAAAAAGAAAACGAGCGGACAGAATAGTGTAGACGGAAGGGAATTATTAAGAAACCATCTAGTATATTATATAAACTAGGATACTATAACGTAAATGTCTCGAATGAAGAGGACAGGTTAAAGTGATATTTTATTAAATCAAGCAAATTCACAGAAATATTGTCCTCTCACATCTCTAACATGACAGCAAAAACTAGGAAACAAAGCGCAATGTCTAGCAAATATGACTAGATGGGAAAATACTACAAGAGTGGTGAAACATAAAATTTCAAAGTGTAACCCCATGAAAAACTTTGCGGTTTATATCTCACAACGGTGTGGCGAGGCCTAGCACAGTAGCGCCGTTAAACATGAGGATGAAGTAAAGATATCTAGCAATTTTAGGTATACTTACCAGGAATAAGCCTGGAGCGTGAAAGACCATATTGCTCTTATTGCCTCTATAAAGATTTGTATGTTTATATTCATTTATGAACGGTGTTACAGAATTTGTCTTAGTGACGTTCAATGGAATATTTTATTAAAAGATAATGCTGAGGACTCTTTGAGTAACACTCTGTCAAGTGTTAGCCCAACTACCGGAAACCTGTAACTTTATTATGATTATTTAAAAATACATATAAGCTTCATGCCTGACACTTTTGTAACTGACTATAAACTAATATTTAAGCTAAACAAACATTTACATTGTGAAAAATTAAGAGATGTTAAAAACAGCTGGCCTCATGTTTTCTTAAAGATAAACAGCCAGACATGACAACGCGCAGTTGCAGTTGTACCTATTTCCTGGAACAAAACTAAAAGGTTGAGGCCTAAATCACACAGACCAAATAAAACGGACTGAACCATCGCTTTCGCTTAAAAACAACTGATTTATTAAAGTCGTGTTTAGTACAATAAAATAGTTTCCTCACCATCTTCAACTTAAAGTGTTTTAAATGTACAGAGAAATAGTAAGATTGAGGCCTTGTGTCTCGTGGCAGCTTCGTAGACAGACCTAAAAACACATAGTATTATTTCAATGAATAACCTGTTAACTAACAATGGTTCTTTGTGTGATTTCATAATAAAAACATCTAAATTGTAAACAAACTATTATCTTTTATATTAAAACTTAATAAAAAATTGTTTAGTAACACACAGTTGTGTAAGACACAAACCAAAACATCGCATTAATGTGTTATCAACCCTTTTACACATATTTTGTGCACTATCAATTTTAAGAGTGTATGATTTATCGTGCATGCAGATTATGTTTTAAAGTTGTTAAACTAAATCAATGAGTTTATTAGGATGCTTTATTCTTTCTATAGACTTTGAAGCGGTTCATTGACCCAAACTCCCCGAAAGAATAGGTTCACAAAAATTAATCGGATTTGCATCACTAACTTTGCTAAATTGTAACATCGCAACAGGGAAGGACCGTATACTTCACAAATAGTGCGGAGATGTGAGTCTTTATATATAGGGTATCTGAGCATGCATATATTTAGAAGTCCAACGCTTTTGACCGCTGCCATGTATGAGTATTCTGGGGTATTGCCCCCATGTCTGAAGTCTGAGGTTTATGCTGGGCAAGAATAATAAGATATACCTATGATAAAACAGACTTGACATGTACATGTTGTAACGGATCAGCTGTTGTTGTGTTATTTCGTGAAATAGCATTAGGATTTGGTTGTGTGTTCCTGAAATCAAACAATTGTCTTTGTCTTAAGAAAAAAAGTCAAACAGTCTCATCTAGTATCTGAATATTCAGTCAGTCTTCATCATGAAATAATGAACCCATCATTACCCCATTCTGGAGAATGCGTGTTGTGTTAGACAGGGTGGTTCATGAACCAAAGGGGTATGTTTGTTGTGTTCTCTACCTCTGCATGTCTTCATCTCATGGAGCGTGACCAGTATTTAGGATGGCCAGGACTGTTAGGCAAGGCAGGGCATGTTTATTTATATAGTACGTTTCATACACAATGGTAATTTAGTGTCCTTTACCTAAAAGTAAAATAATAATTAAAAATAATAATAATCACAACAGTAAAACAAGGAATTTAAAAACGTTTAAAAAAAAAAGGATTTAAAATGAATTAAAACAGAAACCAAAGGATTCTAAAAGATGTTTCTTTAAATCTTAAGATTAGGCTTTGAAATCAATATTAACACAGCCATAACATTCGGTTCGGGAAAAAAAGGTTAACAGAATAGCATCTCAGATCATCTGGTCTAACTCCTCCCTCACCAACCCTTCTCTGTGATGGTCCATCAGTTTCACATTGGGGATTACCACGGAGAGGACCTACGAGGTTTTGGTTATGATTCAAATTAAACTTTTTATTTAATTATTTTGTAAATCACTCATCCATGTTTGGACGTCGTTGCGTAAAGTTCTATCTCTTAGAACTATAAAAATATAAGGCATCATTTTTCATATTTATTATGACCTTAAATTACATTAAATGTTTATTTTATACAGCATGTTATATATAATTAGTTTTATTTGCTACTATCTTTTTTAAATGAAGAGAATAGTGTGTTTAATAAGTTCAATAAGCTTAAATAAATGTTGAATACATGTTTAAATTTACAAACCTGATTCCAAAAAAGTTGGGACACTGTACAAATTGTGAATAAAAACAGAATGCAATGATGTGGAAGTTTCAAATTTCAATATTTTATTCAGAATACAACATAGATGACATATCAAATGTTTAAACTGAGAAAATGTATCATTTTAAGGGGAACATAAGTTGATTTTAAATTTCATGGCATCAACACATCTAAAAAATGTTGGGACATGGCCATATTTACCACTGTGTGGCATCCCCACTTCTTTTTATAACAGTCTGCAAACGTCTGGGGACTGAGGAGACAAGTTGCTCAAGTTTAGGAATAGGAATGTTGTCCCATTCTTGTCTAATACAGGCTTCTAGTTGCTCAACTGTCTTAGGTCTCCTTTG
>NW_015507003.1:72394-75428 GCF_001515645.1 Sinocyclocheilus grahami
ATTATGCATTGTAGATGATGATAACTTCAAACTCGTTGCAATTTTTCTCTGAGAAACTCTTTTCTGATATTGCTCCACTATTTTTCGCCGCAGCATTGGGGGAATTGGTGATCCTCTGCCCATCTTGACTTCTGAGAGACACTGCCACTCTGAGAGGCTCTTTTTATACCCAATCATGTTGCCAATTGACCTAATAAGTTGCAAATTGGTCCTCCAGCTGTTCCTTATATGTACATTTAACTTTTCCGGCCTCTTATTGCTACCTGTCCCAACTTTTTTGGAATGTGTAGCTCTCATGAAATCCAAAATGAGCCAATATTTGGCATGACATTTCAAAATGTCTCACTTTCAACATTTGATATGGTATCTATATTCTATTGTGAATAAAATATAAGTTTATGAGATTTGTAAATTATTCCATTCCTTTTTTACTCACAAAAACTTTTTTGGAATTGGGTTTGTATAATTTTGCTTCAGTAACATGTTACTATTATGTCATATATTTTATTACCATATTATTTAAAATACAGATAAGTCTCTCTTTAGCTTGAAATGTTTATGTATGTGTGTTCTTGTTTATATGACTTATCAGGATGCAAATTTTTATAATGACATGGTATTACACTGATATAACGCAAACGTGTTTATGAGGATATTTCTTGAGTCCTCATTATTAAAATACTTACAAACAATATTTCATGAAAAATGTAAGCATATGCAGAGATTTTTGTGTGATGTGTCTGGAGCGTCCCCAGAAAACATAAAAAACAACATGCATGTATGTGTGTGTGCGTGTGTGTGTGTGTGTGCGCGCGTGTGTGTGTGTGTGTGTGAGAGAGAGAGAGAGAGAGAGAGAGAGAGAGAGAGAGAGATGGTGAGGGTGAGGGTTAGAATGAGATACAGAGGAGCTTTTCTTACTTAAACCGCTACAGTAAAAAATATATATGGCTTTTTAAAATGATGATGTTTATGAAAATATACAAATTTATAATGTTTACTGTGATGGTAGGTTTAGGGGATGATACTGTATAAAAATAATTTATATGATGTAAATGTAAATATAAAATGTTCTAAATATAATGTAGAAACTTAATTTATCTGTGAAACTGCATTGCAACGATTTGTTTTGTGAAAAAGTTATAAAAAATGAATGTAAATTGAATTAAATGGAATTGTGCCAATGGAAAGTCTTCATAAAACATGACGATGGCATGTCAGGGGATCCCGATAACTAAAGCCCTGCATTTCATCCTAGGCCCGACAGGCCCCGATTTTTTTTTTTTACGCCCACTCGGGCTGGGTTTGGTTTAGGCTTCTCCTTATTTTTATATTTTAGACATCCATCAATTAGTGATGAAAAAATTGCAGCGCTGGTGGAAACAACACGAGACCGTGCTACCGCGACTGTCAAGAGCGGCTCGACTAGCGTCTACTGTCCAGCAGCAGCAGCATGCTTGCCGTCAGCGCAGCTGAAGAGTTCTGCATTCAAATGCATGCAATAGGCTTAAGCTTGCCGCAAAGCATCGGCAAAAGTAATTACCGTAAATGTGTCAGGGGGAAAGAGGAAGGAGATATTTGAATTATTTCCTAATAAATAGTGTTTTCTGAGCCAGTGTCGCAAGGATGAAGTTGCTGATCCTGACAGAATTAAACCATCAGGTTAAATATGGCAGTCCGGATATATGTTACAAACAGATGACATAACACATCCACTGATCATTAAAGGACAATATCCTACTTCATGGAAGTTGCTGATCCTGACAGAATTAAACCATCAGGTTAAATATGGCAGTCCGGATATATGTTACAAACAGATGACATAACACATCCACTGATCATTAAAGGACAATATCCTACTTCATGATGGAAGTCACAGGTTAAATATGGCACTCCGGATATATGCTACAAACAGATGGCATTGAACATCTGGTGAACATTAAAGGACAATCGCACCATTCTCTTATTTCATTGCTGAGGTTACAGGTTAATCACGGTCATTAAAAAAGGTCATAAGGTTAAGCCCTAAGGGGGCGGGTCAAAGGCCAAAGTCATCAATCAAAAAATTTGACACAAGCTGCATAAATAATTACTACTCTCGTACAAAAATATACGACTTTTCCTCCTACTGCGGTCATTGGCCATTGCCTCAACTCTCATGCAGATTGTGCCCATTAGCCGCTTTTCCACCGAAATTACCTGGAACAATTTGTCCCAGGAACTTTTTCCCCCAGATCTGTTGCTATTTGCGTTTCCATCGCGGTCTAAAGTACCGTGAAGATTAGGCAAATAGTCTGGTGACGTAGGTCTGTGCGCGTTTCTCAATACCAAGTACGCAAATTTTGGACTTGCTTCCTCGGTAGTTCAGAATTCGCGAGTTCGACTTGGGAGTGTGAACTCTCGTGGATGGGACAACGCAAGTCCGTTAATTCTGCAAAGAGCAGCATACTTGATAAGATCAGTCTGCTCGCCTTGGCTACTGCAATTTTCCTCACTGTAGTTACAATATAACGAAATATGATATCAAACACCACTGCCTGTTTTCGGTTTCATTTAAACATATTAATAGCCGCAGAAATATAGTTCAGGGAACGTACATACATTACAATGAAACGAAATATTATATCAAACAGTATTGCCTCTTTTTTAAAGACCAAATTACCGGTTAGATTTACCCAAAACTAATTATATGTTTAACCACTAAAGAGACTTCAGAACCAGCAGCAAATGTCAGAAGGACTAGCCGAGTTGAGGTTGCTCTCATCGGGAAACATGAGCACTGAGTGCCTGGTGATTGCATGGAGCTCATCGGAGAAGCACATTTTCAAATAGGCGCCGTCTTTATAATTAAACCACAAGTTTTAGTTTTAAACAAATACATTCTCGCCTGAATTACTTTTAAAACTACATTTCATGACACGATAACGTCTTGGTTACTTGTGTAACCCTCGTTCCCTGAAGGAGGGAACAGAGAGCCCAATCATCTTCGAGTGTAAACTAAACAAGCCAATGACAGTTGGCGTGCGTGTTTCGCCAC
>NW_015507003.1:75620-104883 GCF_001515645.1 Sinocyclocheilus grahami
AGCGTCCCCAAAGCGTCTCCAAATCAGCTGGACTGTCTCGGGGTGGAGTCGCCATTCTCCGGGAAGGGCGGGCTGACGTGAGAGCTCGTCTGAGAGGCACTAAGTCTGTTTCGGGCAGAAAAAGGTGCCTTCCAAGACTTACTAACCTCCTCATGCACTTCCGGGAAGAATGGAACCGGAGGCGGTTGCCGATGCCCGGCCTGCGGTGGTGCGCCTTGCTTGAGGAATGAGAGGCCCGCGGAGACGTACTCGACGGGAACGCTCTCACTGTAACTCTCAGGTCTCCCTGACCATGAACCGAAGTAGCCCTCCGAGAACCGGAAGAGCTAGAGCGGGGCATGGCAAGGGGGATACCCCCCCCATTTAATGAGGTGGTATCTCGACCGCAACATCGCGATGGTCATGTTCCCGCGCTGAGAACATGACTCATCCATGAGCGCTTCTTCCGCGTGCTGTAAGCCCAGGCACGAGAGGCAGCGATCATGACCATCAGATGGAGGCAGGAAACGACCGCATCCAGAAACGCACGAGTGGGAAGCCATCTTTAAAAAGACGCCTGTCGCTTGTGGAGCTCTTTTAGATATTTGCTCTTTTAGGAATTCGTCCTGAGAAGGCTCGGCTCCGAAGCGAAAAGCTGATGTGCGTTTGCACGTGCTCTCCTTTTATAACCGCGATGCGGGGCGGGGAGCGCGTGGCGAAACACGCACGCCAACTGTCATTGGCTTGTTTAGTTTACACTCAAAGGTGATTGGGCTCTCGGGCGAGATCCCAATTCGTCAGTCACGACTGACGTAACGTAGAACGTGACTGACTGAAAGGGAACAGTAATATTTAGAAGAATTATGCGAACATGGTGGTTGAAATACAATGCTGTGTGAACTCAACCAATCAGCATGTTCAGCACCCAAAGAGCACCTGACAATGTCCAAATCGTTTACAAGCGCCAAGAATGGCTTATATTTTCAAAAACCTGCAGCACTCGGGCAAACAAAAGTGTGTACGTCTGCTCAGACCCTGACGTGGCGCTAAGCTCTTTTCCACGTCAAAGACCGTTTTTATAAATATGAATGTTGCCGTGGATTTTGGCGTATGCACACTCTACGATCAAATCTGTGCCTAAGCACGTTTTATAAATGAGGCCCCTGGTTCCTGTGGTGGAAACACACCGAGTTCTGGCCCAAAGTTCCTAGTTCCTGGGGAAAGTTCCTGCGGTGGAAACGGGGCTAGTGTAAGTAGTCAGAGTGTTTGTATCATAAAGTGTATTAAGTCCATTGTATTCTTTATTAACCTTTACAAATTGGCGGCATCTCTTCCCGTTCTAACAGTACATGATATCCGTCCACACCTCACTGACATGAAAAGCAACATCAGCAGTTGCACTATACTTTTTATTCTCCTCAGAGTACAACATTTTTCTAATTTTAACTGCATTTGTAATCTTATGTAATTTAGTACAGTAAATAACAAAAAGCATCAAGTTTATCACAGTACATCAAAATTTAGTTACTTTGTATATTTTGTAATATTGTTTAATGATTTAAACAAATATTTATTGATGAAACCGTTAAATTGCCTCTAGAGCCATTGTTTTACACTCCACTATGAGAGTCGTTCCAATGCTTGATCAGCTGTGAAAAGGCCTGCAGCTCTATGATCTCCGGAAAGTCATGGAAATGCATCCAGACTTGTGTACCACGATTTGTCCCAGGAGAAAAAGATGACAGGGTAAACCATTGTGATTCTTATAATGAGGACATGTTAAATGTGACATGCATACAGAAATGCTAACACTATCTCTTTTATTTAAGGTAGATGCAGCCTTCATTCTGGAGAATTGCCACCCTGTCTTTAGTGACAAAGGTTCTGTGAAATACACCAAAGTAGTAAATGTAATTAACTTTTTCCAGGATTTTCTACAGAAAGTTGAGGATTGTGGTATGCATTATTATAATGGCACAACATACTTAAAGTTCTGTTAATCTTGTTTTCATTCCACTGCAAGTTTTCCCCCGTTTTTAAGAAGGTGAAGCTGAATAAATGACTGCTGGTAAAGTTATGCAGTGGATGACAGGCCAGAGACATAAGCCTATTCTTCCCAGTGACCAGAAGGACTTCAACATGACTGAAGTTCAATCGCGACTGTGACAAATCATACCGTGTTTTCCAACTGTAAGCACATGTACTCGCACAATTACGTTTCCTACAGCTCACCTGAAAACACTGAATGAATTTAAAAACATAAATGGGGATAGCTATGAAATATGGCGAGTCATTTGATAATGTTTAAATGTATTTGATGGGGAAAGCATGTTGAAACCGCAACTTTCAGCTTCTCTTTGAGTCACTGTTTATTGGCACAAATAAAACTGTTCCTTTAACATGAAAATTCTTTGGACAAATATTGTCAAAGAAACAATACAAAATCATTAACTCTTCTGAATTTATTCACAAATTACTTTTCATGCAATTCATTCATTGCTGCTTTGTGTTACGGTTGCAATTTTCTAAATATTTACACAATTTGTAAAATAAATGTTTACAATGGTCTCACACAGGTGTTTGTATATTTTAAAGACTTCCAAAATATTGAACCAAAGATATATAAATATCTCTGCCATAACAGTTAGATGTTGCAAGAGGATTAAAGATGGATTTTACCATTTCCATCAGAGCAGGAGTGAGTGGGCACTCATGAACTCCAACATCATCTTCTGTCACACTATCAAATGTCTCCCAGTCTGTTCTAAACAGCTCCAAATTCTTAAATGAAATAAAAACAAATTACTTCCTGCATCATGCAAAAGCACAATTTGACAGTATGACTAAAGGCATAGAAAATCAATAAAAAAATATAAAAAACCTGAAAATTCTCTTCATCGTCACCAGATGAGTGGTGCATGTGTCCCATTATCCACAGCTGGTTAGGGGTGAGCCCATTTTGTCCCAGCCTTCAGAAAAAGTGTGGGAGCTCACAATTCAGATGTGGGAGGAACACATAATGTGCAAAAAACACATGAAGGGAATCTGACAAGTCCAACAAGCCACCTTCCTCAAGGCTGTGAAGCATTTTGTAATACAGCTGAGTTACACTGAGCCAGACGTCTCACCACAGGCGTTCAATTCTAGAAAATACAAAATGTATCGATTAAAAATGATAAATTAAACGATAGTGTGACATCCTAACTTGTTTATTACCTCTGATTATGTACACTTTTCCCGGCAATGAAGCTTTCTCTTCCGGTCCCTTTCACACGAAACATGGTTTCTGCAATTGCCCCATTTTCCAAACCTTCATCACCCCGGACCCTAAAATGGAGGGGTGGAGGGAGAGGTTAAATCTGCTTGACTGCCATAATGTTAAGAAAATGCAAATAAACATGTTTACTCTTTCGTCCCTCCCGAACTAATAACAGAAGTGTCCTTCCCTGGTCAAAATGACCCGAGGGCTAAAAATGACACTTTTTTTTCTTTTTGGTCCAGAAATATTTTGATCCATTTTTATATATTTATGTAAGTTTTTCTATTATTCTCTGATGATTTTTATTATATTTACCTTTTATTCTGGATATGTTTAAGAAAATATATGCAAATAAGCAGTTTTTGTACATTTCACCAAAAAAACAAAAATAAATAAAGACAATTTCAGTCCTGTTTATCAATAACCAACAGCTGGCTTTGGAATTGAGTCACTGAGTCTCTGATGCCATCTGGTGGGGAAAAAATGACATAAAATTACATTTTATGGTTACAGCCACTAGAGGGGCATATAGGATCCTATGGAGAATTTTAACTGGGCAAAACAAGTGAAACATGAGAATCCATAATGAGAAATTAGATAATCTTGAGGCTTCAATTTGGTTGTTTATGGATTCAAATATATATATATATATATATGAGAGAGAGAGAGCGAGAGAGAAGCATTACAAAATCCATATTTTGTAAAAAAAAAAAAAAATTTACCACAAACAAAACTATTCTAACTGAATTATGACCTAAACATATGCATATTCATACAATTTCATAAATCTGAAATATATATTTAAAAATATATAAATCTGATAAACTCATTGGTCTCCACCACATCACTCAAATTTAACTGTTAAGTCAAAAAAAAAAAAAAGTAATATCCCAGCAGAAACATATTATAATGTGTTCTATGGGAGTGCGTGTACCGTGTGTGTTTGTGCATGTACGTATGTGAGTGTTTTCTGCATTGGGGATATTCTGCAGTCTCAGCCCTTCATTTGGGTGTACATCTTTACTGGATTGTCTCAGATTTTGTATATCAAAAAAAAAAAACAGTTTTCTCGTAAATTCCATTAAATCCTATGTGGGTCACAATGACCCACGAGGGACACTTTTGTTACTTTTTCTATTGCACCCATTTAAACTCCTCGAATCCACTCAGTTTTATGTGTGTGCGTGTATGTGTATTCCCAGTGCAAGTGTGACAAAATTAAAGAAATCTTGGACCAGTACGATCAACACACGATTTTTTAAAATTTTTTGAAAATCAGTTTTGGGTCAAAGTTTTTTTGACCCAAGGGACAGATGAGGGTTTTAACTAAATGCAAGGAAGTGAGGAGCAGAAAAAATATTTTCTCCTACCTTAAAGGCCAGCCATGATTTTGCACAGACTGGAGAAAGAATGATAAGGCTGTGCTTGAATGGTTGTTTGTTGCTGCCTGGTTCCAAGTACATGATCTATACCAAAAAAGAATAAATGGAATACAGTAAATCAGTGGTTCCCAAGCCTGTCCTGGAGGCCCCCCTGCCCTGCACCTTTTGTATGTCTACCTTATCTAACACACCTGATTCCACTCATCAGCTCGTTAGTAGAGACTGCAAGAACTAAATTGGGTGTGTCTGATTAGGGAGACATACAAAATGTGCAGTGCTGGAGGTACTTCATGGAGAGGTTTGAGAACCACTGCATTAAATCATTCAATACATTCAAACATAGATGGATGGATAGATGGATGGATAGATGGATAGATAGATAGAGCTAAATAAAAAGCTGTTTACCTTTCGTGAGAACCCATCTATCCCACCGAATATGATGATGTTGTACCTTCAAAGTAAAACCATGTTAAACGTAATATTACATAACATTACACTATCGTAGGTAAAATATAAGACAATACCTTATGAGCTTGTGATTCGTGTCAATATGGACTAAGGACAATGGACTTTGAACAAAATATGACCTCCTGACAATACACCCATGTCATCCTTTCCAAAATTCCAGGGGCATTCACTCTGTGCATGGATTCTTTTATGCGGTTCCATTGAACTCTATGTCTGTCTGCTTGCAGGCAGCCTTTTATCATCCTATATCCAGCATTTGGTAGTCTTTTTTTGATGGCCAAAATGACATTATCCAATTCATTGTCAGATATGGTGCTATACATAGTTTTTACAGATAAACCCAAGTCACGCATTCGGCGGAAGATTGTTGACTGGCTTACTCCTAAAATGTTCGCAATACAAGAAACTGGTAAAGACATCTCAATGAGTCGGGACAGCATTTCCTCAGAAACAATAAACTTAGGTCGACCTCGTCCACCACCACATTCCCTCGTAAGAACTGGGGCCAACTCTTGGGAAAGAGCTGCATGAATTTTTTGTTGTAGATTCATGAGGGTCTCCAAAATATAATTTGGCACATCAAAGATAGTGGAGGCTGATGACAAAATAAACCATTCTTGATTGATAACATGCTGAAAATAGTCCAAAACCTGAGGCATTCAGTAAATGCATAATCAGCGGCCCCTGTAAGTCAAATTACTCTGACATCAATATTACTTAGACAAATTCTGTTATGTCTTCATGTAGACAAGAAGCACAAAGTCGTGTATTCCTCTTTGTAAACTTTAATAACTACCATGAACAAGCAGGATAACATGCTCAGCATTCTTTCTTACTCTTCACCCTTACTCCCAATCTAAATCTAACTCAAGAGGCTGGAGTGCCATCTAGTGGTGCATTAATGTAAGGACATCACATATTCCTCTCTGTTAAAACTAATCCTTAAAAATTTGAATTTGAAAAAAAAAAAAAAAAAAAAAACTTAACTGAGACGATGAGCGCTTGTCTGCTGATCCGCCATTTTGGCACCAGTGGTTTAAACGTTGGCGGGGCGCATGCTCACTTCGTGGAATCGGTTCATATTCCCTCGTATAGTAATACCTGTGACCATGATGATGTATTTTTGACAGTCATTTCGCACACCGCACTTCGTGGTCATAATTCGCATGTCATGCATGTAACAGAGCTGTTGTGAAAACAAGTGCTGTGTCTCGAAACTGTCATAGTCGTACATTTTGGAGTTGTACTCGTAACAACTTGTATCTGTAAACTGTCATGGCCATAGATTTTGGAATCCAACTCTGACAAAAAAACAGAATTACATACAATACTTTTAAATTACGCATGAGTAAATTAAAATGACACACAAATGCTTTGAATTACGAACGATTATTTTTGACAGTGATTTTATTCCATACTATATATTTTTAAAGGTGATAATTGTAAAATATAAAAATATTGTTCTTAATCATTTTTGCCTATTTGTTTGTTAAAGAGAAGAAAACATGCACTTTTCAAATGCTCATCTTAGAACGTTTTCTGTAAACAAATTCTCTTTTTATTTTTGAATACAGACAATGTTTTTTTAAAGGGGTTTTTTATTGCATATTTCTTAGTTACCACTATGCAAATAAATTTTTATAATAAACTGCTTTTTTTGTTTTCTTTTTTTTTCATAGTGGCACAAATTGGAGAGAGAATGCTGTTCTGGGCACTATGTTTATATGGGAAACGTTTGACATCAATAAACATTGGGAAATGACTACAAAATGTGTGATTCATGTTTTTTTTTTTTATTATTATTATTATTATTATTATTCCTATAGTTCAACTGGCAGATCTAAGAATGGCAAGATTTTAGGGTCCATTTCCAGGAAACACGGAAGTGATTAATTGTTTACCTTTAATACACTATAAATATACTGTAAATGTTACAGAAGCACAATTGAATATTAGAAAATACTGCTTGAATAATTATCAGGTGTTTTTTGTAAGCAAATTAAACATTTAGACTTTTATTATTTATTTTTCACACAGTATATGCAAACTTTTGAGTTTAAATATTGTACATTAATTAATATTAGTGTAAACAATGTATACAATGGGAACCATTACGTACTTGTTTGAAAAAAAAATCACTGTAATCAAAAAATCTATTGCTGCATCAGGTTAACCATATGATGCAATCTGTTGTTGCAGTTTTATACTGAGTGGAGACAAATAAATCTGTAACTAATTATCTGTCCATTCACCTCAAGAACCAGGAAGATCCTGTCATAAATTACCATACATGGACAAGTAAGTGTGGCTCTGCTTAACTGGGTTGCCATTGGCTTTGAAGTTCCCTTGGCACTCGCAGAACTTGCTGGGATTGGACTATCTTTTAACCCAAATTTAAAAAAAATGCTTAATATTGCAAAGTACGTTTTGCTGTTATTATTACGTCAGTAATACCTTCAGTTAACAATGCAGTGTTGCTATGTTGTGAGAAATTACCTCTTTACCGAGATCGTAACCCTAACCCTGAGCATAACTTTATTAAACGAAAAATACCAGCGCCGTGTTTTTCGCGTTTTAATTGCAGAGGCTTATGGGTAATGTAGTTTAAAATGTTTAATAATAAAATGGGGAAAAATACAATCTTTTTTTGAACAAAGGTATATCTAAACATGTTCATTGTGCAAACATTTATGACATATTTAAGAGGCAGGCTGAAATTTGGTATTTTACTAAGAGCCCATTTTTAAACAGCTTTATACCACCTTTCCATATATGTTTGAAAACTCTGTCCAACATTATTTAATTAATATAGCATAAGCCAAATTTCTCTTTGAAACTATAATCAGACTTTGATTTACAGCCATTTGCTCTTCCAGGGGACTCTACTGGGCCCCTGGGGATGGAAGGGCTGTAAAATATACACAGATCTATTCTCATCATGGACTACAAAGTGTGCCAAGTGACATTTCTTAGATTGTATTTTCAACAACTTGCCAATATATACGTTGCAAGTCATGGTTATCTTAGAAGAAGAATAGAGCCAAAATTATCTACATCATTGCCCATTTGGAATGGGCTTCATTTATTTCATTAGATCAGGAATAAGAATACAGTGTTGACAGTAAACAAAGACACCAATTTAAACAACCAATAGTGACACTTCATTGTACTGAAGTCAATGTGTCATTCATTAAGACAAGGCACAGACAGCGTGTGGTTAATGGTGCAAAAGCCATACAATTCATGCAATGCAAAGAATCATAAGATTCAAGATTCAAAAAAACTTTATTAATCCCAGAGGGAAATTGCTTAATATAAATAATATTAATATATAAATAATTTTATAATATAAAATACCTAATTTGTGTCGGTCAAAAATGTCTAATATTTGTCCTCCTCAGGTGCTAAACATCAGTAATGTGCATGCTCATCTTGCTTATTATACAGTACAGGTACAGTGCATGTATGGTGAAATGTCTCGAGCACCAAAGAATCCCATCCAGTTTCCTTCTCATCATCAGAGCTCTCCTGGTTTTCTTCCTCTTCTTGCTTGTCCATGTCCCTATCATAATCTTCTTCCACATCATAAACAATTTGCGATTGTTATCCATCACCCTACAGTACAACTGACGAACAAAAGACCAATTCAAATCAAATCACTTTATTGTCACAACACCATGAACGTAAGTGTACAATTATTTTGTGCAAACTCTGCAGCATGACAGTATGGATGACAAATATTGGATATATATGCAACACAAATATATATAAAAAGTCAATACAGATAGAGAACAATATATGGTAAACATTATATTATATAGAAAGCACAAAATGAAAACATTAATAAACACAATAATCACAGTACACATATACCTTTGCAGTGCAGTACAGTATGAATTAGTGCAAACAGAATGTCAGGGTGCAGAATATTAGTGAGTCAGAGTCCAGTCAGCGTAACTGATAGAGTGCTGTGCATATGAGATTGGTGTGCTGTTACTGGTACGAGTTCAGTTCAGTCTCATTGCCTGTGGAAAGAAGTTGTCTCGCAGTCTGCTGGTGAAGGTTCTGCGATAACATCTGCCGATATATATTGGTATATATTGGTAACAGTGAGAGCAATCCATGGCTCAGTTGGCTGGATTGAGTCTCCGACGGTCCTCCTCTTACAGCACCTGGTGTAGATGTCCTGGAGGGACAAAATATGTGTTTAGGGTGTGGTAAATCAAAAAACAATATATAGTATTTTTATTTATAATTGTTGCACTGGACTTACCATTGATTCTTGTTGGATATATGGGCTAAAAGAATCCCTCCACAACTATCTTGCAGTTGTACAGTTGTGAAGTTTCTTTTATGTGCCATAACTGCTGAGTCTTGAAGACTTGAAGAGTCCTTTGAGAGATCAACATCAAATGCTGTACTACATATAACTGCATTGCTTGAATACATACATACCAATTGAAATGTGCAACTTTACATCTCTCTGTCTTTTCTGTTTGGGCACAAGAAGGCAATGTTCATTCCTCATTCGTCACTCATTCATGGTTTGACTGGCTTGCTGTGACTGATTTTCTTTGCGTTTTTGGTCTTCAGCTATGAAACAAGAAAATATTGAACCCATGTTTAATTATTATTGTTGTTTAAGCATATAAATTAAGACAGTTATAATAATAAACTTCAAGCTCAAGTTCCCTGGCAACTCTAGCTGGCTCCTGAGTTCATCTGTATACATCAGATTCAGAGTCTGAGAAAAGGCCATCATGCAAACTCTCAGTTTCTACCTTACAACAGAGCATAAAATAATGTGTGAGTGAGGCCACACCATTGCATTCTCTCAAGAATAAAAATGTTGCCTGGGAGTGGACAATGGAATGCCAGCAGGCATTTGATAAACTGAAAAAAGCTCTTCAAAAAGCACCTGTGTTGGTACCCCTGGACTTCACAAAAAGTTTTAAAGTCCAAACAGATGCCAGTGATTTCGGCCTGGGAGCTGT
Organism: Sinocyclocheilus grahami; assembly: GCF_001515645.1. Lineage (NCBI taxonomy): Eukaryota > Metazoa > Chordata > Actinopteri > Cypriniformes > Cyprinidae > Sinocyclocheilus > Sinocyclocheilus grahami. The sequence continues at coordinate 85,703 of NW_015507003.1, forward strand.
GTTGACTCAAGATCATGACGGAGCTGAACATGTTATAACTTATGCATTGAGACTTCTTCATGGAGCTGAAAAGTCCACTCGATGGCCGAAAAGGAATATCTGGTGGTGATTTGGGCAGTTGAGAAGTGGAAACAGTATTTGTAAGTGAAACATTTCGAAGTGTTTACGGATCTTGGTGCTCTTACATGGGTTTTCAGTCATTCCCTGTAAATTGCAAGAAAATGGTCGCAGACTGTGATGGCCATCCCATAACTGGTTCAGCAGAGCATTATGCTCTGTATGATCGTTTCCATGAAGATAACACAAAGGATGCCTGTGATGCCCTGCGGAAGCTTGGCCTGGTCCCGCAACTTGCTGGAATAGTCAACAGCCAAGTAGCAGAACAGCTGTTTGCAAAAATGAAAAGAAAAAAAAAATGACTTCTTAAACATGGCTTTACCATCAACTCATCTGTTTCTCATGAGGAATATCATTCACCACTACAATTGTCACAAAAAAACAACAACGATTGGGCGATATTCGATACCAAGATAGCTATGAATATCCACAGCCAGGCAGTGTTGGGTAACTTTTCAAATTTGATATGCAAATCTATCACAAATACAGCATATTATTATTCACTGTTTTGTATAGTTGAAATATTTATTTATATTTTTAGAAATTACAGTATTCATTAAGACACCTTCCACTGCTCAACCTGGTACATTGGAGATTCTTAGACTTGTACTAACACATATGACTATTAATAAATTAATATATTATGATTCTACTTTTGATTCAGCAGAAGCTGTGCCCCGACAGCGGCCATTGACTACTCTTTGACATTTAAGCCCTTTGCAAAAGAATGGATCCAGGACAAACTGATAAGTTAATTAGTACAAATAGTAATTGTTTTTCATGTCACAAACTATTATAATAATAATATCTGTTATTTGCAGCTCAATTATGTGCTGGACACAGGATGGCCTGCAGCGGAAATTATTGTGAAAGCAGGGCCCTTACACGTGAAGAATTCTGGAGCCTGGGGTTGCTAAGAGACATGGATTCTCATGTGAGTACTGGGAAGTTAATAAAAACAAGGAAGGGAAACAGCAGTTTTATTTGCTTTTATGCTTGTTCACTGCTGAGTTTTGATTGTTTCTTGCAGATTAGGAATGCCTGCTTTAAACTGATTCATGAAGCAGCTCAGCAACATGTATGTAACTTTTATCTGAGACTAAAGCCCAAATTTGTGCTGTTAATTTATTCTGTTATTTTATTGTCTACTTTCAAAGTTGCTGTTTTTTTCCTCATAGGGCAAAGCCATTTATATAGAGGACATGTTCGTTGTTCCTACATGGAAGGATACACAAAGCAACATCACTGACAACTTTCCAGAGAGTGAATATAAAATATGTATGGTGTCACAAAAATGTGTACTGCATAATGACAACATTTTTCATTCATGTTAGGAGGATGTCGACATGAAAGACTTCTTAGTCTTTCCAGGATGGACCGATGCAAACGGGCCAGAACACTTCGTTCTCTGTGTAAGGGAATGTTACTGTTACTAGATACTACATAGTACATGTAGTGGTAATTAAGTAGGTTAGTTCATTTGTATTCCAACAAAGTGAACTGCAGCTCTACTCTTTGTCCTAATGACTTTTAAACTCACGTGCACGTCTTTAACTTAACCATTATCACATTATAGATAATGAAGCCACTCCTGAGAGAGATCCTCTTTTTAGACTCGCACTACACATTGCATGAGTCTGGGTTTGGTGATGCGGAGTACAGAGCCCTTTTTAGGTCCACATTTGAGGCATACTGTTTGCCATGCTCATATATCAATTTTCATTTTGGCTACGTTCCTATAGCCTGTACTGATATGTTTTGGCTACGTTCCTATAGCCTGTACTGATATGTTTTGGCTACGTTCCTATAGCCTGTACTGATATGTTTCAGCTAAGTTCCTATAGCCTAATGTCTCCGTGGTTGTCACATCTATCTGTTTCAAATTATTTGTATTTTTTTAATTGTATAGAGATCTTGCTCAGAAAATTGATCCTGGGAGCTGGACTGAGAAGACTGGGCATGATATTGTGGTGAATAATATATTGCATAATTAGATATTCCAATGAAATATTCCAGATATTCCATCGTTCCACTCCTGGCTGGTGGAACGATCTTCCCACCCCTATCCGGAATGCTGAATCCCTGACAATTTTCAAGCGACAGCTGAAAACTCATCTCTTTCGAAGCTACTTGACTTCATCATAAATAAAATAAAAAAAAGATCTCTCTCTTTATTTATTCCTTCTCTTTCTAGCTTGTACTTATTTGAACAATGTCTAAGAACTTGGTATTACAACCACTTCTTGTGTCTGTTTGCCTCTTTAAGAAGAATCGCTTTATGTATCCCCCAATTGTAAGTCGCTTTGGATAAAAGCGTCTGCTAAATGACTAAATGTAAAATGTAAATGTAAATATGATTGCCTGTAATCTGCATTTCATATACAAGACATGTGACAGAGAAGACAGCAGCTTTGATTTATCAGTCATGATTCATGTATCCCTAATCTTACCCTATTTTTGTGTTGATTATAGCCATGCCAGATCTGTGGAAATGACTGTGGGATTTTTATGCTTATGGTAAAGTGTAATTTTTTGTTTTGTTTTTGTGTGAAAACCATTTGCATTCTGTCAACATAGTAAATAAAATGTTTTCCTTCCTTCGCTGTTTCAGTATACACTTTCCATTGTGACAAGCACAGGGTTTCAATTCCAGGAGGTGAGTTGATTCAAAAATGTATATAAGGATGAAATTGATACTTTCAATGTTTCTTATATACATACTTGTTTATCTTGAAGGACAGAGATACATTTAAAACTAAAGACTCTCCTTATCATTGTCACATTTCTTTCAGATGGACATGCCTTTTATTCGGAAGTGGTGGTGCCTTCTTCTAATGGAGCATTTTAAAATTGATGGGTATGACAGCCCTAAACAATAAACAATATGTGTATATTCACCTGTTGACTACATTAACTTAATGTTATAAGTAGACACCAATAATTTTTTATGCAATATTTAGATTAAACTTGTTGTTAATGTTTGAAAGGTATGGCCAGAGGTTTGCCTTCTGGACTGATGAGGCCAGAAGCTTGTTACAGGGAACCCTTCAGCCAATATTCAGAGTGCCAAGAAAGTGTAACGAATCAGCTCATGGGAAATATGAATAATTAATCATAACTAGTTATAATTAGTGCCATCACTGAGGAAATTCCAGCCCACATGCAGGCTGTCTTTGACCGCACTGCAGAGGAAAAGAGACTGGTGGACTTCATTGTACAGTCACTGGGAGCTGAACATTTGGTGGTACTTAGACATATTCATCATTACAGACTCACAGTAAATAAATCAACCAGGGCTTTTGTTAAAAATATTGTCAACTGTGCGGCCCATTTATTGGCAGTCACAGGTCAATAAAAATCCTGTCTGTGATTGGTTGCCTACCTGCCTCTCTAAATACATACCAGCCTACCTGCACACAATCTGCCCATGTGCTCATCGATCTTCAGCGGAGTACTCCAGCAGTACTCAGGCAGTGCATGTTCATTTGTTTTGGAGGTTTGGCTTTGAAATAAGCCCTAAATGTAGGGGGTGGAATATTTTCGGTTGATTGCTTTCAAAATCTACCTTAGTCTTGCTCGTTTCTCCAATTCTGCATATTCTAGCTTTAAAGTCAGTTGTTCCTTCACTAACAACATCACACAATACATTTAAAAATCCTATTACCACAAAATAACTAATAATTGTGGCAAAATAATTTGCCCGTAGGATGTACTCAATGGGAAGACTTCAAAGTGGTATCCTCTGAAGTTCTTTCGCCAGGTGCCTGTCTACCTTTACAGTGAAGAACAACAGGACAACCTTTTTGCTTTTCTGAAGTCAGTACTACATAAAACACATACGCAACTGAGCTTCACGGATGAAGTGCAGTTAATCTGTGGTGTTCTATTTTCAGAGGTATGCATAACAATATTCGTATTGTGCATGTTTCTGTCCTTTCAAGCCCTACTGTATATTATACCGTATGCTACTTATGTACAGACCTGTGTATATTTCAATTAACATTTTTCTTTTGATAGGCCATCATATATGGCCTGGCTGGGCTTCAGAATTTGTCTCTGCAGGATGCTGAGCAGGCCTTCCTCTCTGGTCTGGATTATCATCACAGGTAAGAGTAGAAAATGGAATTGTTTTTACACAATGTCCAATGTATCCTTTTTTTAGTGTTAACAGTATTTCTGTTAACCCAGCAGTGATTATGTTCTCCATTTACTATTTCAGTGAAGTGAAAGAATTTAATCGGGTGATAGAGAAACAATTGAGAAAAGGGGGGAGAGCATCCAGGTGGTAGGTAGTGCTGCTGCATACATCACAAAGTATGCTTTAAATATTTAAATGTTCCTTATTTCATTCACTTCTCTCTCTTTCTCTCTCTTAGGAGTCAGTGAAGACGTTGTCCATGAAGTTCTTTCTATGTGGTTCAGGTCATAACAAATTAGTTTTTGTGTGTGTTCAAGTTCAACTGTTGTAATATATTATTTTATAAAATATACACAATCTTAAATCTACCCCCAGAGTCATCCTTGGGACTTCCCTCTGTACTTGAAAATGTGGTTGATCTAGTGACTGAAAAGACTATACCATGATTCCTTGTTTATTTTACTCGATGAGTTATTATATTATGCTACTTAGACCCAATAATTATTCAACATTCCTAGGAACCAGGTTTAATTGCAATAAAGAAAGCAGTATTTGGGTGTAATAAACCTTTAAAAACCTCTAAAACTCTTAAGTAGTTCAAACTAGGTGGAAATACTGCCTTGGTGGCATTTTTTTCTGTCCTCCAAAACTAGGGTCCTGGAAATGCGTTCCTGGTACTGCGGTTCTCCGACTCGGTAGGTGGCGCTGTCACAAAAAACGAGGGTCCTAGAAATGCGGTCCCTACAACTGCGGTCCTGAAATTGCGGCCTCCGGTATTGCAGAAGGATAATATTGGCTCACGCTGTCTTGCGCCAAAGAGTATAGAAGACCAAGAGGTCGAAACTCTGATGCTTTTTGGGTAACACCCACTAGGTGGCGCTTCGGTAGCCATTTTAGGGTGAAAATTACAACTGGACAACAACACAGATAAACAGACTCTGTAGGTGGCGCTGTCACGAAAAACTAGGGTCCTAGAAATGCGGTCCTACAACTGCGGTCCTGAAATTGCTGCCTCCGGTATTGCGGAAGGACAATATTGGCTCACGCTGTCTTGCACCAAAGAGTATAGAAGACCAAAAGGCGAAACTCTGATGCTTTTAGGGTAACAGCCACTAGGTGGCGCTTCGGTAGCGCGGCCGCCATTTTAGGGTGAAAATTACAACTGGACAACAACACAGATATACAGAGATAGACAGAATAACAACGAAAGAGAGGTCAAAGTGGAATAAAAGAACTCAGTGTTGGGCAAACCACTACAAAAACTATCAGTGTGACAATAAAAATCTTGCCTTTCATCGTTTTCCCAAAGACCCTTACAGGTAATTATTCACAAAAGTGTAAAAATAGTATGTTTTGAAGTGGGACGTCTTATGCACCTGCTAACTTGAACTGTTTTTAGTCTAGTAGTAAACTTAAATCCTTGTAGGAACTGCAGGTCCTAGCCATAGAAACCATAATAATGATTTATATGGATAAATAATGTGCTTATGGAACTTTACACATTTACAATTACTTGCTATACTATTATTTACTATTACTCCACTAGGTCTGAAATATATATTGTACGTTTGTGTCCTATAGTGAACGCGTGTACGACAGCTAGCGGAAGTTACAGATTACTGTTTAGAACATTTTAAATGTGGATATTTTTGTTACAAAAAGCATCGCTTCACTACAGGAGGGCTTTGTTCACCCCCTGGAGCCATGTGGAGCACTTTTTATTATGGAAAAATTAAACTACATTAAAAGTCATTATTAGAATCCTTGTGGTCCTCGTCATCCTGCCTGCCTCCACACACCGTGACAGAATAACCGACCCAAAAGTGAAGTATAGCGGTGTCTTTCCCCTCAATTGTTTTTCCAGTTTCTGTCAGTTTTTATTTTTCGTGTTATGGATTACCCCGCCTTCCAAATCCTCCTGCTGGAGCAGGGGGAACACTCTCTTGAGGACCACATGGATGACTTTCTGTCCCTGGCTCACCTCACGCACTACCCGGACAACTGCCTCTGTACATTCTATCAAGTTGGACTTAACGCCACCACACGAGCGCAGTTGTCCAGGGATGGTCCTCGAGAGAGTCTCGCCACCTTCATCGAGTGGGTGCTGGTGTCCTGCAAGTCCCATCTGACCGTGGACATCGCTGACAACAACACCAGCCCCACTCTGGACCCTGAGCCCAGCCCACCATCTCCCCGCAGTACGGAGCATAAGCCTGAGCCCACCGATGACGGAGAGCCATTTCCCAGCGCTATCAACGAGCCAGAGCAAAGCCAAGAGTCTGAGCAGAGGATCGCCTCGGATGTTGAGCCCAACCCGTCAGACCAGGTGTGAGAGCCGGTGACAGTGCCCACCACGAGGGAGCAAGCCGTGGACGGTGTGAGCGTGGAGAGGAGCTCCGCCCCCTGCATCATGGCTGAGGGTGAGCTGACTATGGCAGGACATAAGGGCCAGAATATGGAGGGAAGTCGGTGTCAAAACGAGGAGGAGAGACCTCGGAATCCTCAGTTTAGCCCAGGAAGGGCTCCCGATCTCCCGTCGAGCCTAGGAATGGCTCCCAATCCCCCGTCGAGCCTCGGAAGGGCTCCCAATCCCCCGTCGAGCCTCGGAATGGCTCCTGATCCCCCATCGAGGCTAGGAATGGCTCCAGATTCCCCTTCGAGCCTAGGAATGGCTCCAGATCCCCCGTCGAGCCCAGGAAGGGCTCCCGATCCCCAGTTCAGCCCAGAAAGGGCTTCCGATCCCCAGTTTAGCCCAGGAAGGGCTCCCGATCCCCAGTTCAGCCCAGAAAGGGCTTCCGATCCCCAGTTTAGCCCAGGAAGGGCTCCCGATCCCCAGTTCAGCCCAGAAAGGGCTTCCGATCCCCAGTTTAGCCCAGGAAGGGCTCCTGATCCCCAGTTCCGCCCAGGAAAGTGCACTCCAGTGCCTGCTCCTAGAAAGCGCCCTCCAGTGGCCGCTCCTCGGAAATGCTCCACCGGGCTCCCTCGTCCCTCCGGCTCCGCCTTGGTCGGGCGTCGACCCGACATCGCCTCTGGACTCCACTCCTCTAGCTGCACCTCATCGCTCTGTCCCACCGGCTTCGTTGGGCTCCTTCCTCCTGCCAGCTCCACCTTGGTCCTCAGTCGTTCCGGCTACGCCGCGGATCTCCGCCTCGGTCGCCAGAGCCCTCGGCTCCACCCTGGCCCCCCAGATCCTCGGCATCCCCCTGGCTCGTTGGCTCTCCATCTCAGGCTCCTCCACCACCTTCTCCGCCGCTGTTGGTCGGCCCCCTGGAGTCGGTGGACATTCCTCCTCCATGGCTCCTACCTCCGTCGGCTCCACCGTGAGGCCTGGGGTTCCACATGGCTCCTCCTCCTGCTCCGGTTCCCTCCTGTCGTCTCCCTGGCTCCTCCCTCCATCGTCACCTCCCTGGACTCTGTTAGCCATCCTCCTCCTGGAAGCCCGTCCTCTGACCGGAACCTCCACCTGTCTGGTCTGCCTGTCAGCCCTTTGCCTTCCCCTGTCACCATCTCACATCCACTGCTTTGTCCTCCTCCTAGTCCCCCTCCGCCCCTCCCTCTGTTTCTACGGTGCGAGGATGCACCTTCCGGGAGGGGGGAGTAATGTAACGCCCCTGTGGACTGTTTATTGTGGTTTCTTCCCCTTTTGTTGGTTTAGCCCGTATGATCATTAAGTTAATTACCCTCATTGCGCTCACCTGTCTGCCACTAATTATCCACCCTATAGCAGTTCCTGTCAGCGTATGCATCAAATGAGTTGTTAGTGGAACAGTGGGCTGCTCAATTAGCACAGCTGATAATAAATGAAATAAATAAATCAACCCGTTTTTAATCATGTTGTGTCATGGGTCTTCAGCTTTTAGACATAGCTGATGACAGCACAACAAATCAACCAACCCGGTATCGCGTGATATAAGTGTGATCATGTCCACACATTTACCATATTTTTGCCGAAGTAACTGTTGCTCATGTCATACAATACACAGTAACTACAACACATACCATGCCTCTCCTCATCGTAACTGTAGTGTGGTATTTGTAGGTATGCTAACCACAACACTTTTTCATGATTTTACCATAGTAACGTAACTGTGTTTACTGTCTACTCTTTGTATATAAAGCACATTAGCACAACACTTACTATGGGTTTACGACAGTAACCGTAGTTTTACTGTGGTATTTGTAGTTAAAGCTCAGTAACCACAACACTTACTATGGGTTTACCAAAGTAACTGTAGTTTTACTGTGGTATTTGTAGTTAAAGCTCAATAACCACAACACTTACTATGGGTCTACCACAGTAACCCTTTACTGTGGTACTTGTAGTTTAAGCACAGCAACCACAACACTTATCATGCTTTTACCACAGTAACTGTACTGTATACTATTTGTAAATCACAGTAACCACAATGCTTGCCACGCCTTTAATGTTTTTGTGAAGTAATTCAATATTTTTTTTCTGTCTTGATGTTACGCCAGATCATATACTCCAGCAGATCTTTTAAGAAGCCATCTCTCTCTCTCTCTCTCTGCATGCTGGAAGTGTGTGGGTGCGTGTGAGGGTGAACACGGTGAGAGTACATCTGATTGTTTTTCTTTCTTTTCTTTTTTTTCTCTTCTTTTCAAGTGATAATGGAGAAGTGTATTAATTGGATTGGAGAGGTGAGCTAAGAGTTATTTTTGTAAGTTAGAAGGTGTGACGGAGACGAGATGGCGTCCCTTCCTAAGGAGGGTGCAGCACCTCTCTCTATGTCATGGCGTCAGGTGTACGGCCGAACCTGGAATAACTGTGGAAGATGTACTGTTGGCGGTTGGGGAGCAAATCTGGTATGAGAATATTTGCTCGGCATCCCGCATGAATAAGGCAGTGGTTATTTTCGTAAAAGAAGAAAACTTGGTTAATCATTTGATAAGCACCGGTGTTGAGGTAAGTGGCGCTTATATTACCGTTTCATTGCGGGTTACACCAACTACTAGAGTAACGATATCAAATGTGCCGCCATTCATTAAGAATGGTGAAATTGAACGAGCTCTTGCGAATTACGGAAAGTCTGCTAGTCCAATTAAAATTATTTCTCTTGAATGTAAAAATTAGGCTTTGAAGCACGTTTTATCATTCAGAAGACAAGTGTTTATGTTTCTGAATGAACCAGAGTTTAATGTTTCTTTCAGACTGTGGCATGAATCATTTTTAGATTCATAAAAATGAAACGCTTCGAATGTGGAGACATTGGGCATAAGAAGGTTGCATGTCCACATAAGGTTCAGAATAGTGAGAATACACAACAGCATGTTGATGATGGAGATCGTGATAATGGTTCAAATGTTGGGGAAGTACAACCTCAGGCTGTAAGTGAAACGCATGATAGTGGCGTTACCGATGGTGACAATGTGAGGCCTAGTGATGGGCCTACAGTTACTGTAAACCAGAACAAGAATACCAAAGGAATGGTGAGGGATGAGGAAGATGCAGTCATAGCAGAAGTAAGTGGAGTAGGTGCAGAAGTAATGATTGGTGGGAACGAAATTGAGCAACAACCTGAAACATCACAGGGCTTTGAAATGAGCAATGATAATGAGATAGAGGATGACGATGCCTGTTCGGATATTTCTGAAATTGGTTCCCAAGTTATGGGTGATGTGTATACATTGCAGGAAATAAATGATTTATTGGATGTAACTTTTGGGAAAGTGGTTGAAGTTAATGATTTTTTTCCAGATGTGGATAAATGTATTATGTTATGTTGCTACAGAAAACTGTAAGCTATGATGAGTTAAGTAAGAAGAAGAGATTTTGTTTGAAGAAACTTTGAACAAAATTAAGTCTTAAGGTAAATCTCGTACTTCATATAAGTAAAGGAATGATTAAGCTGCACAGGGTGTCTCTGTTATTTTGGTTTCTGGTTCTGTTTCTATCCCCTTTTTTAAAAAAAAATTTTTTTATAGAGTGTCTGAGGGTTGGCTCCTTAAATAAGAATGGGGGTAGAGATAGGAAGAAATTGGCAGTAGTTTCAGAATTGTTTTTAAAATAAAACAGATTAATGTTGTCTTTTTACAGGAAACACATACTGATGATAATAATAATGAAATAGAATGGGGTATGTGGTGGGGTGGAAAGCTTGTTTTGAGTCATGGTTCAAATAATAGTGCTGGGGTTGCTATTTTATTTTTAAAAAACATAAATGTTAATATTTTAACTGTGGAGGAAATTGAGAAAGGGAGGATTTTATTAACAAAGGTAGAGTTTGGAGTTTTTTTGTTTGCTTTTGTTAAAGGGGTCATATGATGCGATTTCAAGTTTTCCTTTCACTTTGGAGTGTTACAAGCTGATTGTGCATAGATAAGATCCCTGAAGTTGCAAAGACTAAAGTCACAAAACCAAAGAGATATTCTTTATCAAAATTAAGACTCTGCCACGCCCCCCTAAAACGGCTTGTTCTAACACGCCCCCACATATCTACCTCACTATGTGGAAATATTAGCATAATGCCGCCCAAATGTTCACGCAAAGAAAGAAGGCGTGGTTTCAGTAACCGCAGTTAGTGTTGAAGCAGCCATGTCAGGGAGACGCTGTGTGTTTCTAGGCGAAAGCAAAAGCACTTTATTTGGCCTTCCGGAAGTAGATGCATTTAGGAATCTTTAAGATTACTTACAACAGAACAGCAATGCATTTTATGGACGACCGTTTCGTGAACCTAGGAGAGGAGGTAGTTCTGACTTTGCTATTACAATCTGGCGCTTCTGAATCAGCTACTGTTTTGTTATTAGTTTAAGTATTTGCTATTGACATATGGTGAAGTACATGATAAGCACATGATGGCACATAACGGGGCCCTTATTTTCAAAGAACATAAAATTAAGGCCTCATGACTGTATCATGATGATCCCATAACAAATACGAATGAAACCATTAAACAAGCCTAGAGAACGAACAGTATATAAGAGAGTACAGAAAAAGAGTCTGGAGATTGCTCTGCAGAGTTCTCTCAGGTTTTATTGTCTCTGATAATAAAATCTCTTCTGGCATCAAAACTCCAAGACTCTGAGAAAGATTCTTCACAGCAGCAGCGGAAGCCACCACATTTGGCACCCAACGTGGGGCTGGACAGGAGCAGAGGGTGGAGAACCACTTTGGGCTGGCTTGACGAACAACATTTTTAGTGGCCACTAAATAATAAAGGTAGGCAGTTTTTTTGCTCATATAATAAATGTTGTTTGCCAAAGTCAGCCGGGGGTGGTATAGACACTCGAAAATGCTCCTCCAAATTTAAAGAACAAAAAGAAAAAGGGTTTTGATTCCAGAAGAAATAATTGCATGCACTGATCTGTTTTACTATAATAGTAAATGAGGGCAAAATTTGTGTTTACTGCCAAGAGGGCTTTGATGGATGGCAGTAGACATTAAGCAGATATACATTGCATGCAAAGATCTGTGTTTATTGATGAGTGGGCCTTGATGGACATCAATGGACGTTAAGCAGATATAGTAAAGGAAAGCGCGCAAAGTCCTATAGCTAGGCAAAAAATCCTGCAGAGTGCTGTTTTTTACTGTGTTGAGGAAGTGTATCAGTGAAAGAGCGAGTAGAATGACAGGTTACTCAGGAAGAGTATAGAGTAGTCTGTGTAAATGTATGTATCTGTGTCTGTCTGAGTGTATTTGTGACTTGTGGTTGTATGAGAAAATAAACTCTATATCTGGTGGAGCAAAAGGTGTGCCCCTCCTGGACACAGCTGGAGTTGTGCTGGAGAAGAGTGAATGAATCTGTGAGCCCTAAACAATAAAGAGACTTGTATGAATGTTGTTTTAGAAAAAAAGTATGCCAAGATATGGACTTTGCAGATTATTTAAATAATAATAGATTAATTGATATAAGATATACATTTAATATTTGAAGACATGTCTTAACAGATGAATAAAAAGATGGCACGTGCCTATAACTTTATATTTAATAACTGAAGACTTCTAAAATGTGTATCTTTTTATCCCTGGGACACAGTATGAAAGTTAATCCACTACAGAGCTTCAGAGATTTAGACTTGAGTTAACTAAAAGATAACTTTTGTAGTGCAGTGTTGAATGAGAGCAAGATTGGGTGAACAAAATAATAGGAATTTTGATTCAAAAGCCATAGGCATTTAACAATAGGAATGGAACTTGTTGATTAAATATTTAAATATAAAATAATAGGAATTATTTTATGTTGGTTGGGAAAAATTAATTCACCATTACCAGATTATTCTGAATCATGTATGCAAATATAGAATAAAAATTATGATTGAAGTCTTTAGTTTACTATACGCATGTCATGCTGTTGTAAAAGGAAATATTATTTTGTTTAATTGCAGTATACTGAGATAATAAAGGTAGATTACTGCTGCTTTCTGCATTTTGCAAAGAAAAAACTGATTGCTGTTTTTCGGCAATGAAGAACTTGCTTTACTAAAATAGAATAAGGGAACTGCTGTTTTTAACCAGATGAGATTGTTTATATTAAGAGACCATTGAAAGAAAAGCTGAAAAGATAAAGAGCAGATTGCTCAGACACAATTTGGTCAAGAGTTTACAAAGGTTCAATTTGATTAATGCAGTCTCTGAGGGTGTTTTCACGCCTCACCGTTTGTTTCGGCACCTGGTGCGTTTTCTCCCTTAGCTCGGTTCGTTTGGGCATATGTGAACACGGCAATCGCGCTCGGATCCGCACCAAAACAATCGCTCCGAGATCACCTGAACGAGGTGATCTCGGCCCGATTGCAAACGAACTCTGGTGTGGTTCGCTATAAGTGTGAAAGCAATCCGACCCAACGGACCAACGAACCAGGCTGTATCAGAATGTGTGATGGGTAATTACGAAAAGTTGCGTGAAGCCGTAGTATTGCTAATGGATCCCAAAATGAACCGTGGGCTAACTTGGAACAGGGAAGAAGTAAAATGTTTAATTGACATTTGGTCAGACGAACACATTGCCGAACAGCTCTCCAAAACACACAAAAACACAGAAATGTATAGTGTTTAGCGAGCGCTTAAAACAAATGGGTTTTAATCGGTCGGTTGAACAGTGCCGCGCGAAGGCAAAGAAACTCCGTCAACAATATATTAAAATTAGAGATTTGCTTCGTAAGACGGGCAGTTCAGGGGAAGAAAAGGACAAATTTGTGTGGTTTGACGACCTAGACAAAATACTTGGCACTAACCTGTTGTCGATCCAGTGGATATTGTGGAATCATATGCTGAACCAATGGAGGCATCATCAGCAGGTCTTGATTCTGCTAATACGCATGATGTTCCTGACGACAATGGTGAGTATATTACCTATGTCCTAACTACACAACTGTAATGTACTTAGGTACATTAATAATATTCATTGTGTACTGATATTCATGCTCGCCAAACATTTATACAGCCTACTGCTTCAGGTTAGGGCAATACAATGATACATGGGAGGAAAAATGTCCTTGATCTTTTTGTTTATAATATATTAACACATTTGAAATAATGTTCTGTTATGGACCTATGGGTCTGAAATAAAGAATTTATTTAATTGCGTGAGAGACAATGCTTTAAATACAAATGTACCACTTAATTTTATTTTCTTAATTTAGTTCTGTAATTCTTTAATTTAGTAGTGCATAGTTTCAATGTTTTTAATGTATAAATGCTAATTTCTCAAATTCTTTCTTAAGTTTATGCTTAAAATAACCAGATTGGTTGCCTGTTTTGTCTTATATCTCCTTTTACAAGGTGCATTGTTCAAAATAAAATTAGAAATCAGTTGCACTTGATTATTCATTTACTTATTTATTATGCTTAACAGGTGAAGATGGCACACACAAAGAACCAGAGATGTCTGATGCTGCACAAAGCACGGATAGCAGCTATGAAGAACCAACCCAAAGGAGACTGGCTATTCCTGGAGCTGAGTCACGTAAAAGAAAATTTAAATCACCTAGGCTTGATCATGAGCTTCTGTCTTACATGGAAGAGAGTAGAAGGCAGCTGGATGCCTTAAACAAAGCTGAAGAAAACCACCTGGCTCAAGAGGCTGCAGTTTTTGAGAAAATGCTTAAGGCACAACAGGAGGCTGAAGAGAGTAGGTTCCAGCGAATGCAGGCACAGCAGCAGGCCAACTACCAGATAATTTGTATATGAAAAGACTAAGCAAATATGTTCACGTCTGAGATTCATTTTTAGCATTTATATAGAATAAATAAACTATAGCTAAACTTTAGTGAGGGGACATTTGTAGCAACTCATAGTGTAATCTATGCCAGCAGAAACCAGGTACAATTCCATCGATGATGTATGGCTTCCAAAAAGGTTGTTCCCACTGTTATGTTTCTGTGATGTACATTTTTCCCTGAAGAAACTTATTATCAGCAGTGTAACTACGTGTAACTACTTCCAAAACGTCAGTCACAACAGTTAAATGTCTGTGAACAGCCATTTTGGAAGTCAGACATCATCACTGGAATTGCAACTAGTTACTGCTGGCAATGAGTTTCGTCAGGAAAAAAAGTGTACATCACAGAAACATAACGGTCCCATTGTTATGTTTCTTTGATGAACAATTTTTTCCCTGAAGAAACTTATTATCAGCAGTGTAACTACGTGTAACTACTTCCAAAACGTCAGTCACAACAGTTAAATGTCTGTGAACAGCCATTTTGGAAGTCAGACATCATCACTGGAATTGCAACTAGTTACTGCTGGCAATGAGTTTCGTCAGGAAAAAAAGTGTACATCACAGAAACATAACGGTCCCATTGTTATGTTTCTTTGATGAACAATTTTTTCCCTGAAGAAACTCATTGCCTGCAGTAACCAGGTGCAATTCCAATGATGATGTCTGACTTCCAAAATGGCTGTTTACAGACACATTTTAACTTTTGTGATTGACGTTTTGTTGTAAACAGAAACATCTGAGCTCTCCAGAGCGCAAACGCAAATAAGCACAGAAGAGTTTGCCAAATATGTTATTACAGTTTTAACAAGAGTAGTTAAAACTGTAATTACAGTTTTAACTACTCTTGGTTTTTGTTTGTTTGTTTGTTTTTTATTTATTTATTTATTCATTTTATTTTTTTGAGAGTTCTCTTTTTTTTTGTCTTTGAGTTCAGCTCCCTAAACTGGGCGTGACACGATGCTTTCCGCATGGATTTAATATGGAATGTTACTTAAATATGGGAGCAATTGGCAATCCTACTTTGCATGTTTAAAACACTTACAGTAGATTATGCTCTTACTTTGGCCATGCATTAAACGCAGTTTGCTGACATATTTACTTTAACTTATCAGGTAATGTCCGTGGTATGATGACAACGACTGTGGTTACATATAAATATATTTTAATTGTTTGATCAAAATTAAGGCACTGAAGGCATGTTTAGTTTTATGAACAAATTTGGAGAAAAAAAACAAATAAAAGTTTCCAAAGTCTAAAGATTGCGTTATCTGCCGTTGCACAGAGCACGAGTTAAATTAATATTTCTTCACAATAAAAGTTTACAATGTAGCCTGATAAGCCTAATTTTCTTTTAATGTAATAGCTTATTTTACATAAAACTATTATTATGCTTTTTGGTAAAATTTATTATATTGAAAGATAATTATAATATTTTAAACATTAATTTAAATTGTACTCTGGTATTACCTTATGAACTGTGATTACTGTAACGGGGCTGACGAGACGTGAGAATCCATCTGCAAGCTTAAAGAGACGTGGTATAACAGGCAGGGTCGAACAATGGCAAACAGGTATATGGCGGGCAAAAACACAAGAATAGTCCTAGGGCTAGCGTAGGTCACCGATCGGCAGACAGAATCACAGGGACGAGACGAGAGGGAAAAGTCCAGGAAAACAGGCAAAGATCAGAAACCGCAAAAACAGGCAAGGCAAAACAAGGAAAACACGGAGACTCGGAAAGGGGTACAGGCTAAACAATACTCAGCAGATAATGGTGGTTTGAGTGGGTGTTATATAGTGAGTGAGGTGATAAGAAACAGCTGTGTGCAATGAGTGCAATCAGTGCAGTGTGCAAACCGTGCAATGAATGATGGGATATGTAGTCCGGGGTGCTATGCAACAGTTTGTGTAGTGCGAGAGTCAATGTAATGGAAAGGGTGACCTCTGGTGGTGAATAAACGGAAGTCCATAGACCGAATTCGTGACACCCACGTCTCCAATTTCCTAAATGTATGTAACTTTTCCCCCTGAAACACATTTACATGTCACAAGGAGAGAGCAGAGACAGACAACACAGACAACTGAGCGTTCAGGGGCAGCCTGCCTGGCTGGGTCGGGACAAGACAAAAGGTCACAAACGGCCTCCATAACCATGACAGGACAGGATGAGGATTCCCCGACAGCCTCCTTGGCCGGAACAGAACAGGCAGATAGTTCATTGACGGCCTCCTTGGCCAGAACAAGACAGACAGAGAGTTCATAGGCGGCCTCCTTGGCCGGAACAGGACAGGCAGAGAGTTCATAGTCGGCCTCCTTGGCTGGAACAGAACAGACAGAGAGTTCATAGGCGGCCTCCTTGGCCGGAACTGAACAGGCAGAAAGTGCGTTGCTGGGCGCCACCACCACGCAAGGAACTGAGGCAAGTGTCGCAATCTCGGGAGGTTCTGCAGCCTGTGCCGCCAACTGCGAAGAGACAACAGTGGACACCATGGCCTCTGGGAGCACAGCAGTGGACACCGCTACCTCGGGAGGTTCTGCAGCGTAAGCCGCCACCTCTGGAGATGTTGTAGCCAGTGCTGCTGCCTCTAGCAAATCGGCGGTGGAGTACGCGGCCCAGATACACCATAAAGAAACCCCCCATATGGGAAGGGTGCTATGCAACAGTTTGTGTAGTGCGAGAGTCAATGTAATGGAAAGGGTGACCTCTGGTGGTGAATAAACGGAAGTCCATGGACCGCATTCGTGACAATTACATTATAAGTTGCCAGTGTTCACAATGTAATACATTTCTCATACAATAACCTATTACATTGTGAAAAATTTGTTATTACATAAAAAAATTATTATATTACGAGTTCAAGATTTTATTACGTTTTGAGAAAATTATTACATTATGAACATTTTATTACAATAATAATGCAATACTTATTACATTATGTGCATTTTTTACATTATGTGCAGTTATTACACTATGAGTTGCTACAATCACAGAAACATAACATTGGGAAAAAACTTTTTGGAAGTCAGACATCATCATTGGAATTGTAGCAATTGGTTACTGCTGGCAATGAGTCTCACTCTGTTAAAGAGCGGTTACCGCTGTTACCCATGTGTTGTTGCCGCACAACCCATGAGTTACGCGTGCCCTCACCCCCTTTTGCCCTGTTTTGCATATTGTGGACGTTAAGGGCTGACGTGCCACACTCTGTTTGCCAATTTTGTCATTTTTCACAACTTTTACGCCCATCGGCCACCCAGTTTTCCACTCTGCCTCGCTGGCGGGACGTCCCGCGACCGTGCCTCTGCCGTTCAGACAGATGTTTCATTTCCTTCATTGCTAAGGTGCACGTTCATGCCACATTTTTGGCATGGAAGACCGGATTTTAAAAAAAAACGCCATCTTTTGACTTTAGGCTCCGCCACACTTTGCCGATTTTGCTCTCGACGCTATCCTCAACTTTTCTGCGTCCTGGGCAACCCGTGGGTCAGCATGAACGCTGGCGCAGGTGAGAAATGCATGGAATTTCAAAAATGTGGCAAATATGAACACCTGAAGCACTGAAGCTCACAATTATGTGGCCGCTTCGAATGGGTTTGGCTCTTTCACTGTTTTGTGACTTCTGACACGACCCATCGATCGACCTGGCTGTTGGTGTATTCGGGTGAGAAATGTACGGAATTCCAAAAATGGCACAAATATGAACGCCTGAACCACTAAAGTGCACAATTCACCGGCCACGCCAAAAAAAAAACGCCATCTTTTGACTTTAGGCCCCGCCACACATTGCCGATTTTGCTCTCGACGCTATCCTCAACTTTTCTGCGTCCTGGGCAACCCGTGGGTCAGCATGAACGCTGGCGCAGGTGAGAAATGCATGGAATTTCAAAAATGTGGCAAATATGAACACCTGAAGCACTGAAGCTCACAATTATGTGGCCGCTTCGAATGGGTTTGGCTCTTTCACTGTTTTGTGACTTCTGACACGACCCATCGATCGACCTGGCTGTTGGTGTATTCGGGTGAGAAATGTACGGAATTCCAAAAATGGCACAAATATGAACGCCTGAACCACTAAAGTGCACAATTCACCGGCCACGCCGGATCTGTTTCTCTGACTCACTGACTTGTGATTTCTGAGTAACCCTTGGGTTGAAATTGGCTGGGAAAGAGGTGAGAAATGCACATGAATTTGAAAAATTGCACAAATATGAACACCTGAACCACTAAAGTGCACAATTCGCCGGCCACACCGGATCTGCTTCACTGTCTCACTGATTTGTGATTTCTGGGTTACCCTTGGGTTGAAATGGGCAGGCAAAGAGCTGAGAAATGCACAGAATTTCAAAAATCCCACAAATATGAGTTTCTATAGCTCTATAGCTCACGTTTTGCACAAAAGGGTGCCAGGTTTTGCACTAAACAGTTTCAGGTTTTTGCAATGGTGTTGAAAAGCACCAAATTCCAACATCACCCAAATATTCTATTTTGCCAACTTTAAGGCTATAATTAAGTAATTTATATCAATATAAAGCTGGTAATCTCAATTTTACAACTGTGCAAGTACCTTTTCATGCAAATAATACATTATGACTGGAAACAGAAAAATGGGTTATGCAGATCACACACTCTATATATAAATCTCAAACTCAGCTGCTAATGTTTTATGAAGGCTGTTTCCAGTTTATATATATATATATATAGATATATAGATATATATATATATATATACAGTGGGTACGGAGAGAGT
>NW_015507003.1:105011-108317 GCF_001515645.1 Sinocyclocheilus grahami
GTTCCCCGCAGTTATGGTTTATTTTAACTTGACACTAGAAAGTGTGTTACTTTCATTGACGTCAGTTCATAAACCAAGCGTTCTATAAGTGCATTTTATCTTGCGTGTGCTTTTCACAGGCTTTATGATCCAGGTGTATTTTGTAAAGATCTACACACATTTCATCTCGTGTGTGTGCGTTTGTGTTTTAATGAGCCTGTTTTGAATGTTCTATTGCACAACAACTGCAGCTATTGTCACGGAAATAAAGTTAACGAAAATCAAATACACTTTTTCAGTTTTTGCATTTTAGGTAGGTTTGCTAAGGTTAGATTCATATATTTAATCAATTTTAATTAATACATTACAATTAATAAAATTAAGAAGAATGTAAGAATTTCGCTCTGAAACATGATAATTGCTATTTATCAGCATGCTTCATTTTAGACAATAATCCAAGAATTTCGTTACAAACAGTAAACAATTAGGCCTACTAGAGAAATTTTATGTCGGAGTGGGATCTGAGCAGGAATTGGTTCACGGTGAGCGAGAGCGGAATATTAACGGAGCGCTTGCTTATGCGGTTAGAGCGACTGAGCGGAGCGCACGTCCATAGAGCGGAAAACGTAGCGGAGCGGCTCACATGCTCTGGTGAGAGCACGCAGTATGACTGCCGTGCTGAGGTAACTTAGTGAATAGGCAGTTACGCTAAGACCGTACATGCGGTGAACCCTGCACTACGTTATTACTGAAACATCACGCAGATCGCAAGTCTTAAACTTAAAGGGAAGAATTCACAACATATATATATATGGGTGTTTCTGCAACTACGGGCACTTTTAAGTCCCAGCAGTGAAATTTTAGATTTATGTACAATTTTGTCATATGATGCTTTAAAAATATATTCACAGTGTCATTACACACCTTGACAAAAATATAATCAATGATTAATGTGATTTAATATAAAATTATGAAGCATTTATAGGTCCAAACACCATTTTTGTTCATGTTCCACAACTCTGGTAACAATGCTGAGATGCGTAAAATAAGCTAATTGAATTCAAATGTGACATTATTTCAAATGGAATTGTTTAATATACCTATTAATTTACAGCATCTATTTTTTTTAATTATTATTTACTGATCATTTTTATGATTTTTTTTAACTAAATGTGCATGTCCCACACTTATGTGTCCTTACCGCAACAATGAAAAAAGGCTTTTATTATTACATTTTATCAAAGACAAACAAGTCTAGTTTCTATGGAAACAGAAATTAGCAGGTGAGCACATTGCTGACAGATTGAGCCACCTCACTACCTCACTCACAAGATCCCAAAGATAAATGGGTTATGCAGATCACACACTTTATATAAATCTCAAACTCAGCTGCTAATGTGTTATGAAGGCTGTTTCCAGTTTCCATATATATATATATATATATATATGTGTGTGTGTGTGTGTGTGTGTGTGTGTGTGCGTGGAAGGAAGGAAGGAAGGAAGGAAGCATATTATTAAATATCATTTGAATATTATTGAAAAAACTGTATTGTTAATCAACTGAATCTAAAATAGCTATTTTTCAAAAATAGTTTGGAACTGTTTGGAACTTTATGTCATTTTTAACTTTCAATAAAAGTGTAAGTATAGTTTAATGTGTTTAACCCCTTTCTTTTGTTTAAACATTTATAGACTGCAAAACTATGTATACCCATTGGGTGGCTCTCTGGTTCATTAGTTCAATAGGTGCTGACTTTGGCTCAGTAGTTGTGAAATGACAAAAGGTGTTCCACAGGGTTCTATTTTAGCACCAGTTTTATTTTCTATTTATATTAATGACCTTGGTCGTGGGATAACCTCAGCTAGAATTCATTTATATGCTGATGACACAATTATTTACACAGTAGCACATTCGGTGAATCAAGCCATAGAGCTCTTGCAAGAATCTTTTCAGTTACTGCAACTGTCGTTGTCCAACTTAAAATTGTTTTTAAACTCAAAGAAAACAAAATACATGCTTTTCACTCGTTGTCGCACTGAAACAGATTACCCTATTTCAACTTTACAAGGAGAATCTATTGAAAGAGTAAGTTTTTATAAATACTTGGGTATATGGTTGGATGACAAATTGGGTTTGATGTACATATTGAAAAACTTTTAAAAAGGCTTAGACTAAAATTGGGTTTTCTTTTTCGCTTAAAGAAAGCTTGGCAAAACTGCCTTCTCTTTTTTTGCTCCCTCATTATGGAACGATTTGCAGAGTGTTATTATGCTGAAAACACTCCCCTCTTTAAATTTAAAAAAAAAACCTTTTATGGTCTACTCTAAAGGAAACGTACTTGCTATGAGTAAATGCTTGTTGGTTTTTTATTTTATGTCACATATTTGTAATCAGCTGAATGTAGGGCAAAATTGTTTGTTTTATGTGTTTGTAATTGTTTTATTGTGAAATTTTTTGTGCTGCCATTTTGGCCAGGACTCCCTGGACGAAGAGATTTGCATCTCAATGGGACTTTCCTGGTAAAATAAAGGATAAATAAAAAGATAAAAAATAAAAATAAATGGGGGATGGGTTTCACACCTACCTGTGAGAGAGCACAAAGACCCTGAAACAGAGTCATTCCACATTAAATACTTTGATTCAAATATGCAATAATAAACAAATAGTATTTAATAATATGCTTCCTTCCAGACACACACACACACACACACACACACACACAGGATGGAAAACTCGAAGCTTAAATTCAGATCTTTTCTGTGCTTGTGCGAGGCCTTCAAAACAATGGAAATCTGATGGTAGTAATTTATTTGTCATTCAGTCAGTTCTAAGGCTACAATTAAGAAATTTATAGCAATATAACGCTTAGAATCTCTGCTTTCAAATTATACTAGAGAATCTTTTGTATCTTTTTCTGAAATGTAAAACTCAAAGCTTAAATTCAGATATTTTCTGTGCTTGTGCGAGGCCTTCAAAACAATGGAAATCTGACGGTAGTCATTTATTTGTCATTCAGTCAGTTCTAAGGCTACAATTAAGTAATTTATAGCAATATAAAGCTTAGAATCTCTGCTTTAAAATGATACTAGAAATTGTTGTATCTTTTTCTGAAATGGAAAACTCGAAGCTTAAAGACTGCAAAACTATGTATGCTTTAAATAAGCAGTAATATTCAAATAGTATTTAATAATATGATTCTGTGTACATTATTACAATGTGTGTGTGTGTGTGTGTGCTGAACAATTCTGAAATAAAAATAAAAAACACAGTGGAATGACTCAGTGCTGCAGTGTATGTTTGCCCTGTTTTCAGAGGCTGTGTGCACA
>NW_015507003.1:114573-115104 GCF_001515645.1 Sinocyclocheilus grahami
ACTGCTGCCACCATGGACCTCCACCCCACTGTCCACACTGCTGCTAATTTTTCCTGTGGGTCAGAACATATACATATCTGCTTAGCACAATGCAAATCTGTCCTTTTTTGTGTGAGAAAATCAGTGTAGGAAATTGAAAAGTAGTGAAATCTGGTGAATTCAAAACGTGTTGAAAAACACCAAATTCCAACGAATATTTAATTCGGTCAAATCTGCAGCTACAATTAAGTAATTTATATAAATATAAAGCTTGGAAAAGAGAAAAACAGCTAAATGACTCAGTGCTTCAGAATATGCTAGCCCTTTTTCAGAGACTGTGTGTTCTCATAGATATGAGAGGAAGAGTGCATAAATAGGCTGTTAAGTAAATAAATAAATATTAATATTAAACTAATATTAAATTGAAGTAGTTTTAAAAAAAGAAAACAGTGACTGAATTTTAAAAGTAGTGAAATCTGGTGAATTCAACACGTGTTGAAAAATACTGAATTCCAACAAAAATATTCAATTCGGCCAAATCTGCGGCTACAA
>NW_015507003.1:115114-124460 GCF_001515645.1 Sinocyclocheilus grahami
AAGAATTAACTTGACGGAGCTCAAACTCAAACCACACGGCAGCAAGGACTCTGTCAGCCAGTTCACCAGACAGAAACTGGCATATCCCCAGCATCACAGCTGAAGACATTGAGAAAGCCATGGAGGCAGTGTCTGGCTTTGTTTGTGTTTCATATAGTTCAAAGTTCATACCTACTTTTTGTATTCTTTTTTTTTTTGCATTTGCTTCTCAACTCTTTCTCATCGTCATGATAACATTATTCTTTGTGTTTGTGTACAGTAATAAATAAACAAACAATCATATATTTATTTATATATTACACACACACACACACACACACACGAAGACACTAAATAATATTTATTTATAGTGGTATAGTACTATAGACATATATTATAAAGATAATAATATAGATAACATAAATATAATACATACATATATTTATCTAAATAATATCTAATAAGACTGCATTCAAGTATATGCTTCATTGCAGCAGTGTAGAGTAAAAATATATATTCCAAAACTACTTGCAGTCAAACCAAAGGAAATATATAAAAAAGGCACAAATATAAATATATAATTTTTCTCCCATGACCAAAGCACAGTGAGCCATTAGCACCTGGGGGTTGTGCTGTTGGATGCTGTGCCCTGATTGGTTGTTGACCTGGGTCAGGTCAGGTTGAAGAGGCATGTTTGGTCTGAAAGCCTTACAGTTGTTTTTCAAAAAACTTCTCTTGGGTCCTAAACTTTGTCTTGGCATCAGATTAATATTTGATGTCTTACATTTTAAGATAAAAAATGTTGAATCTGTTTCACTGTGTCATTCTTTTTTCCCATCACTTCCTTAAACAGGCCTATTGTGATGTTTCTGTCAGTTTTGTCACACACACAATTTTTAAGAAACTCACTTTCATGCAGTTGGTTTTCAGATGGAGTCCTGAATTCAGTGGTGTGGTTTTAAAGTAATCCATATCCTAATGCGTACTTCTATGTAAATAATTATTTAAAAATAATAATTTTGAAGAATGTTTTTTTTCTTAGCTTTATGGGAGTCAAGTTTTTCTTTGGCATGCCTTCTAAAATAGTTGTGTGATAGGTCTGTACATAAATCTATACATATATGCTGACATATACTCACAGAGTATGTTGACCTCATAATGTTTCAAACTGCTTACTATACTGAAAAATTAAGCCAAAATGTTATGTGACAGGTGAACTTTTTCTCTCTGTATTTCCTGCGAATGGCCTGTGGTGGGGAAAAGGGGAGTGGCTACACACATCTAGCACAGCATTGGTGGGCTCTGGCAGCAGACGCCCACACGGCCAACTGCAGCATAAATACTGGAGGCAAAGACAGCCCCACACTCTTTCTGGAGAGATGACAGAGCATCGTGTGCCGCGTGTCTGGATCGTTGGAAGCTCCTACATCCATAGGCTGCAAGCTTACCTCTGTGAGCAGCAGCTCGACATCAACCTTGGTCTGCCCTGCGAAGTCACCTGGGAAGGCAGAGGAGGCAGGCTCTGGGAGTTGAATGAGTAGAATGGTCAACTTCAATCAGTTAAGGTGCAAACAAAATGTTTTCAACAACCATTTAATATAACACACACACACACACAGCTAGTAAATTGATAAAAATGACATAAAAATGTAAATAACAATAAATGAAACTTATGTGCTATATAAGGTGTGAAATGTTTTTTTCTCAACAAATCTAATACAACACACACACACACACAATCTATAAAAAAAATCTAAAAATAACTAAATAAAATAAAAAACTAAATAAAAAAGTAAAAATATGGTTAGGTGGTGCCTTGGTCACATATTTAAATAAAAACAATTTGAATTTAAATAAAAGCAATTAATATTCAAATAGTATTTAATAATATGATTCTGTGTACAGCATTACAATGTGTGTGTGCTAAACAATTCTGAAATAAAAAATAAAACACACAGTGTGTCACGGTGCGTGCGGGTAGATGAAGCGAGGACTCAATTGCAGGAGAAATGGTTATTTATTTTAATAATAAAAATGAAACAAAAACAAACTCAAACCACCCCGAGGGGGAAAAACAGACAGGCAGGCCTAAAGCTGCACCACATGCAGACACGAAACACACACAATGAGAAATGACGGATCAGCACAGGATGACAGACACCAGGAGAATAAATAGGAACCAAACGAGGAGGCTAACGAGGGAGACACGGGGGAGCAACTTAATAACGAGGTAACAAGATGGGAGGGGCAAGACAATCGACAGGAGAGAGCACATGGCAACAGACGAACACAACACAAGCCATGTGCTCCCAGAACACAGTCATCTGGTGGCCCTCCTGGGCACACCCGCTGAAGACTGTGACAGGACCCCCCCCCCCTTAAGGTGCGGATTCCAGATGCTCCACCAAGAGCAATCCCGGAGGGAGGCGGAACGGAGGTGGATCAGGGGGAGGGATGGTGGGCCAGGCCCGTGTAGTGGAAGAGGTCCTGGGGATAGAGGTAACCCCGGGTGCCAGGGCGGGGCCGGCAGGGCAGGAGGCCAGGGTGGGGCCGGCAGCCTGGCAGGCAGCAAGAGCGGAGCCTGCCTCAAGGAGGGAGCCGGCAAGGCAAGCAGCTGGGGTAGAGCTGACAGAGAGCGGAGCCTATGTGGAGCCGACAGGGCATGAAGCTTGAGCTTGGGTGGAGACGACAGAGCGTGAAGCTTGAGCTTGGGCGGAGCCGGCAGGGCGTGAAGCGTGAGCTTGGGCGGAGCCGGCAGGGCGTGAAACTTGAGCTTGGGCGGAGCAGACAGGGCGTGAAGCTTGAGCTTGGGCGGAGCCGACAGGGCGTGAAGCTTGAGCTTGGGCGGAGCCGGAAGGGCAAGGAACTTGGGCGGAGCCGGCAGAGCAAGGAGCCTGGGCGGCGCCGGCAGGACACCATGCTCTAGGGAGGCCTCCCGGCCTTGAAGGACGGAAGAAGCCTTCTTCCTCCTCCTCCGTTTCCGAGAAGGTGGCACTGCAGCTTCATTTGCCACCTCCGGGGGCGCTGCAACCTCTTCGGCCACCACCGGGAGCACTGCAGCTTCATTGGCCGCCTCTGGGGGCGCTGCAGATTTGTCAGCCACCTTCAGGGGCGCTGCAGCCTCTTTGGCCACCTCTAGGGGTGGCGAGGCGGACCCATTCTTCCTCTTCCCCCTCCTCCGTTTCCGAGAGTGTGGCACTGCAGCTTCATCTGCCACCTCCGGGGGCGCTACAAACCTCTTCGGCCACCACCGGGAGCGGGCAGCTTCGTCGGCCACCTTCGGGGGCGCTACAGCCTTGTCAGCCATCACGGGAGGCGCTGCAGCCCCCTTAGTTGAAGAACGTGCCAGGAACTCCACAAACCCCTCAAAGGATACGTGATTGCATCCTAGCATGCTCCAGGGGCTAATGAGCTCATCAAGGGCATAATTTAATAAGTCCTTCAGCGCAGAGTCATTATAGCCCAGCCGGGGGAGTATGGTTGCAAAGCTGAAACTTAAAGGAATTGACGGAAGGGCACCACCAGGAGTGGAGCCTGCGGCTTAATTTGACTCAACATGGGAAACCTCACCCGGCCCGGACACGGAAAGGATTGACGGATTGATAGCTCTCTTTCGATTCTGTGGGTGGTGGTGCATGGCCGTTCTTAGTTGGTGGAGCGATTTGTCTGGATCATTCCGATAACGAACGAGACTCCAGCTTGCTAAATAGTTACGTGGCCCCGTGCGGTCGGCGTTCAACTTCTTAGAGGGACAAGTGGCATTCAGCCAAGCAAGATGGAGCAATAACAGGTCTGTGATGCCCTTAGATGTCCGGGGCTGCACACGCGCCAAAATGGGCGGATCAGCGTGTCTACTCTGCGCTGAGAGGCGCGGGTAACCCGCTGAACCCCGCTCGTGATCGGGAATGGGGATTGAAACAATTTCCCATCAACGAGGAATTCCCTGTAAGCGCGGGTCATAAGCTCGCGTTGATTAAGTCCCTGCCCTTTGTACACACCGCCCGTCGCTATTACCGATCGAGGTTCTCGGATCGGCCCCACCGGGGCTCCTCGCTGGCCCTGGCAGAGCGCCGAGAAGACGATCAAACTTGACTAAAAGTCATAACAAGCCTCTGAGGCATTCACACAATTTTTAGGCCACAATAAACTAATTTATATTAATATGAAGCTTAGATTCTCTCCTTTAAATTCAGGTATTTACAGAGCTTGTGCGAGGCCTTCAAAACAATGAAAATCTGACAGTAGTAAATTATTTTTCATTCAGGCAATTTTTAGGCCACAATAAAGTAATGTATATCAATCTAAAGCTTATAATCTCTCCTTTAAAATGTGCCTAGTGACATAGTTGTATCTTTTTTGGAAATGGAGAAATCAGAGGTCCAATTCAGGTATTTTCAGAGCTTGTGCATGGCCTTCAAAACAATGAAAATCTGACAGTAGCAATTTATTTTTCCTTCAGCCAATTCTAAGGCTATAATTAAATAATTTGTATCATTTTAAAGCTTAGAATTAAATGTGCCTAGACAAATGGTTCCCTTTCAGTCGGTCACTCTCGACGAATTGGGATCTCGCTTAGAGAGACCAATCTACTTCGAGTATAAACTAAACGAGCCAATGCACATTGGCATGCGATTATTGCATCCAGCTGCCGCTGATCACAGCGTGAGTATAAGTAGGCAGCAGGTGCAGCGCATCTTCAGCTTTTCGCTTCTGAGCCGAGCGATCACATCGTTCTGCTCCTGACTACTCTACTGAGAGAAGAAGACTGAACGAGTTCAGCGCGCTCTTTGAGAGCTCTTAGTGTTGGTGGTACGGCGTGTCAGTGGTGGTGGTTTTCCCGTGTCGAGTGGGTTGCACACATCAGGCTGCACTACCCCCTGTTTGTGTTGCAGGCGGCCATCTCCCATGTGCACTTCAACACGCTAAAAGAGCTTTTTCCCTAAAAGAGCATTCACGGGTGCGTCTTTTTAAAGACGACGTTGCGTGGCAAACTCGACGTTATGTCTTTGTAAAGACAATGTGGGTCTTGCTATAGACAACGTACCACCATTTCTGGATGCGGTCGTTACCTGGCGCTGGGTGATGGTCACGATCGCTGCCTCACGTGTCTGGGGATTAAACACGCTGAGGTGGCGTTTGTGGATGAGTCATGTTCTCATTGCGGGAAGATGATCATCACGGAGTTGAGGGCCAAGCTCTGTTTCCTCAAAGGGGCGGAGCTCCGTTGCCTCGGGCTAGATATAACTCTCGTCATGGCGGCAGTCAGGCGGTAGCACTGACTGACTTACCCGTGCTACTATTTCAGGCAGTAGCACGGGTAATCCTCGGGGGACCATCGCTCCTCTTGCCCTCCGCAACCAGTTGAGCTGCCAACGGAACGTGCTGGGCCCTCTACAAGGAGCGTACCAGCAGTATCCTTTGGAGCTCCTCCTGACGACTGAATGTCGATCACTGCATCGGAGGGTGAGCCAGAGCTTTCTGGAGAGGAAGATTCGGTTGCGCTGCTGTCCTCCGGGTCCTCCGCCCATTGTGGCGCGCGTGCAGCCCCGGACATCTAAGGGCATCACAGACCTGTTATTGCTCCATCTTGCTTGGCTGAATGCCACTTGTCCCTCTAAGAAGTTGAACGCCGACCGCACGGGGCCACATAACTATTTAGCAAGCTGGAGTCTCGTTCGTTATCGGAATGATCCAGACAAATCGCTCCACCATCTAAGAACTGCCATCCACCACCACCCACAGAATCGAAAGAGAGCTATCAATCCGTCAATCCTTTCCGTGTCCGGGCCGGGTGAGGTTTCCCATGTTGAGTCAAATTAAGCCGCAGGCTCCATTCCTGGTGGTGCCCTTCCATCAATTCCTTTAATAACACAAAGGCACAAGGGGAATACGAGCAGGGAGAACACACAGAATATGTAACAACTTGATTGTTCTCTAGCAGTTCAAATGAAACAGATGCAAAATATTTGTATGACAATAAATTAACAATTCTGAAATTACAAGAAACACTTGTGCAAGATTATAACACTGACAACAGGCCCACTGACAGAGAATTAATGTTTATTAAACAGATCACATTCATTTCAGAGAGAATCTGTTTGAAAAACTGCTCTACTTGCTCTTATGAAGCACTGATCATCTTATTTTATTACAACAAGTGTGAACTTGTTCAACCAAACATTCTCACTTAACAGACATCTAACAAGGTCCTTTTTTTAAGATACCCTATGAATCTACTATTGGTGATGTTCTTTCCATGAAAGTCTCTTAGACAGGTGTTTGATACAGCACAAATAAATGATCAATTGCCAGTTTCAATGTTCAACAGTATATGTCATCATTTATAAATGCCAAATAAAATTATAGTGTGTATCTTTAAAAAAAGGGACCTTTTTAGATTCTGTTAAGTGAGAATGTTGAACAACCGTGAATATGAATATTTAGAAAAGACACTTAGGCATTAACACAACAACAAGACAGCAAAACAACAAATGGCACAGCAAAACAACAAATGGCATGAATGTCTACATGAATGCATGAACAGGCACAAACTGGGATCACTGTTAGGGAACAGCAGGCTGTATTCTTACATTTCTTTCCTTTGAATTTCTCTAAAGCCCTGAGTTTGCATGAATGCACACAAAACAAAGCAAACAAAGATGTATTCATATCTTCTTGTCAGAAGGCTATGAAATATTTTGTTAATCCACACCTTTCAAAAGCAAACAAAAAAGTTTAAGGCGCAATAACTCAAATGAAGTGACTTATTGTCTAAAAGTAAATGGTATACCATCCCCCAAAAAATTGAAACTTAAAAATAAAAACTGATTTATTACTACACTTTACATTATACTACATAATCTTTTAAATCCTTGGGTGGTTTTCTTTTTCTTAAATTAAGTAGAGCTTTCAGCGACGATCTTTCAGCATATTTTTTCTTCGCTCTAAACTGGTGGTTGGGAAGGGCCATCTTTGTCTTCTCCTTGGATAGGGGTGTCTTCCTAAAAAAATAAATAAATAGACAACAGAAAAGTTTAAGCATTTCCTTGCTTAAATGGTGAACTATAAAACTGATTTTGAAAAGTTAAATCTGATGGTATACTTTATGTTATGTTCGATAAAGTTGAGTGACAAATTCAAAACCACTTTGTATGTGTCCACATCATGACAGCATAATGTGTGAGAGAGAAGGGGCAGGGGGGCATGTTTCAATTTCTGTAATATTAACCCTGAAGATTGAACTAAACTTTGCTTAATGCAGTTATAACCGGTTTTCAAACGTTTGCATTTTCAGACCCCCAAATTGTCATCATTTCATAAATTAATGGCCAAAACAAAACATTTCCAGTTTTAGTTGAAAACAGTGTTGTGTAAACACCCTATACGAGTTTATGCACATCCACTAGGTTTCTGTTTTTTCTGCAACATTTTATTCTTCTTACCTTGTAATTGTGTTTTAATTATTTGATCTCTTAATCTTCAGCAGAGAAGTCAACTATGTTGACTCCAGGAATAAATTAATAATATAGGTAATTGGACAAGTGCCCAGGGGCACTACAGAAATTATGCTAAATGTTATTTTCTTTAAGACAAGTGACACATCCACAATGTGTTGATTATAACATTATATTTCTCATTCATTACATCTACTCCCATCAAAGGTTGGCAACAGTCATGTTGAGTGAATGAACGTTTAGGGTTGAAAATGATCAAAGACTTTTGCTTTCCTGTCCCAAACCTATCCTCTGTAATAAAAGGGTCATTTGGAAGTCCTGAAGAAACAGATGTACTGATAGTGATCAAGGCCTGTAGGTCAAAATGTGTATACATCGAGGGTCTACTAATTGTCACACCTTTAGTACAGTGGGTGAAGCTGTAATCTGCTGATTGGTCAGTTTGAATGTCTCACATTTGGGTTTTAGTAACATGGTCAAGGAAGGGATAAAAGAAGATTGTAACTGTTGCTCTGTCTCTTTTCTTTGCCGGCGATCTCTTTCCTGAGCTGACGCTCTCTTCTTGGGGCGCTGCCCTCTTTCCCTCTTTTTCTCCCTCCCTCTCTCTCTATTTCCACCTCTGTCTCTCTCTCTCAGGAAACAGGAGACTGGTTGCCCACTGAAGCTAAGCAGGGTTGAGCCTCGTCAGTACCTGTATGGGAGACCTCCTGGGAAAACTAGGTTGCTGCTGGAAGAGGTGTTAGTGTGGTCTGCGTGGGTCCTAATGCCCCAGTGTAGTGATGGGGACACTATACTGTCAAAAAGCAGTCTTTCAGATGAGACGTTAAACTGAGGTTCTGACTCTCTGTGGTCATTAAAAATCCCATGGCACTTCTCGTAAAGAATAGGGGTGTAACCCCGGTGTCATGGCCAAATTGCCGCCACTGGCCTCTGACCATCATGGCCTCCTAGTATTCCCATCCACTTGATTGGCTCAATGACTCTCTCTCCTCTCCACCTGTAGCTGGTGTGTGGTGAGCGCACTGGCGCCGTTGTACTGTGGCTGCCGTCGCATCATCCAGGTGGATGCTGGACACTGGTGGTGGATGAGGAGAGACCCCCTCATGATTGTAAAGCACTTTGGGTGTACAGCAATACAAAATAAAGCGCTATATAAATGCATCATTCATTCAAGCAGTGGGTGGTAATAGACAAGAAATATTTTATACCATCCTGCTGTTAAAATTTATTTAGTCCTTCGGCAATCCTACAGCCTGAACCGCTGTAGGGACACCACCCTTAGAGCTTGGTGCCGAAACCTGGGATCCCTTGCAGTGAGTTTTCTGAAATTTACTTTGATCGGTCATCAGAGTGAGGACATATTTTCACAGTAGATCTTGTGAATGGATTAAAGCTGGCCCTCTGACCACGGAGTGGGTAAGGTTGTTTACAATCTCCATTTGCATGAAACAGAAATTAGAAGGTTGTAAATAGTGTCCATAGTCCTGTACAATATGACAACATTCAGATTATCTCCTCAGGGATGGAAAGGAAAATCTCTAACAACAGTGACATATTGTTTGCTTTATGGAGCAAAATAGTTGAGCATACCTTGCGCAAACTCAAGAAAGAATATATTGATACTAAATGTTCAGATGATGAAATGTTCAAATGGTGGAACATGATTGGCAAACATCAAAAGAAATCAAAACATGGTGAAATAATTGTGACCTTAAACTTCATAAGTTGTATGCGGCTACTATTTTCAAGGATAGATGCTAAATGTAAAGAATTGCATTCTAAAAATGCAGAAGTACAAAAGTCACAGAGGCAAAGATTCAGGATCTTCAGTCACAGTCAGATAAATTAATAGCTGAACAGTTAACCCTGAGTGAAAAGTGTAAAAATCACAAGAGCACCATTACAGATCTTAA
>NW_015507003.1:124544-126090 GCF_001515645.1 Sinocyclocheilus grahami
AGTAATACACAACACTAAATATACACACAATAAAACTGTATACAGCAGTTACTCCTGCCCGTAAGCCTTTTTAAAAAGATATGTCTTAACTAAAGATTTAAAAACCTGAAGAGAAGTGGCCGATCGCAAGTAAAGAGGCACGTTATTCCACAACTGAGGTGCTGCCACCGAGAATGCCTGATCCTCCTTAAGTTTTAAACGTGTCTTAGGAACAGACAACAACAAAGTGTTTGATGACCTTAAAGGCCTGTTGTTCTGATAATAGGAGAGAAGATCAGATAAATAGTTTGGTGCCAAGCCTGTGAGGGTCTTATAAACAAATAGAAATACCTTGAACTGGATTCTATATTCAATGGGGAGCCAGTGCAAACCAACCAAAACAGGAGTGATATTTTCCCTCTTCCTAGCTTTTGTAAAAAATCTGTCTGCAGCATTTTGGACCAACTGAAGGCGAGACAGACAAGATTGAGCGACCCCTAAATACAATGAATTACAGTAGTCAAGTCTGGATGAAATGAATGCATGGATAACAGTTTCTAAGTCTTTAAATGAAAGAAAATATTTGATTTTGGCAATCATCCTAAGCTGAAAAAATGCTGATTTGACAACTGTTTATTTGTTTGTCAAATTTAAGTGTCGGGTCAAAAATAACTCCCAGAATTCTTGCATGAGAACCTACAGTGATAGTTATAGGAGCCAAGGTCTTTGAGAGGGTATTTGCAAAATCCGGACGTCCAAAAACTAACACTTCAGTCTTAGAGTCATTTAACTGAAGGAAGTTATCCGCCATCTAACTTTTAACTTCACTCAAACAGTCAAATAATGGCTGGAGAGATGTATTCTCATCAGACTTAACAGGGAGATAAAGCTGTATATCATCTGGATAACAATGATACGAAGTCTGATGCTTATGAAAAATATTAGCCAATGGAAGGAGATAGATGGAAAATAAGAGAGGGCCTAAAACGGATCCCTGTGGGACACCACATGTACATGCAGCATAGGGGGAAGTGATGTTATCAATTTTTACAGAAAACGTTCTCCCCTCAAGATAGGATGCAACATACTGCTCGAGACATTTCATCAAAATAGAGTGATTGATAGTGTCGAAGGCTGCACTTAAGTCCAAGGGAATCAAAATGACAAATTTTCCAGAGTCAACAGCCAGTAACAGATCATCTCAGTACAGCAGATTCTGTGCTATACTGAGATCTGAACCTGGACTGAAACCCATCTAATATGTCATTATTCTTTAAAAGTGGCCTTTTATTGTGGCCAGCCTGAGGCACACCTGTGCAATAATCATGCTGTCTAATCAGCATCTTGATATGCCACACCTGTGAGGTGGATGGATTATCTCGGCAAAGGAGAAGTGCTCACTAACACAGATTTAGACAGATTTGTGAACAATATTTGAGAGTAATCGGCCTTTTGTGTACATAGAAAAAGTCTTAGATCTTTGAGTTCAGCTCATGAAAAATGGGGGCAAAAACAAAAGTGTTGCATTTATAATTTTGTTCAGTGTATAAATGAATAAGAGTTTAAA
>NW_015507003.1:126362-136378 GCF_001515645.1 Sinocyclocheilus grahami
CCCCCCCCCCCGTACCTACCCCCCCCCCCCCCCCCCCCCCCACACACACACACACAGTGACATCAGATGTCTGATAGTTTTTTAATTTTCTGCTATCCATAGTGTATTGTAAATTCATGGAATTAATCACATTTCCTCAGAATGACTTGTTCTGTGTATGTACTTTTAAAAAAAAAGTTTTTGTAAGCTGCACTTTAAAGATACAAGGAAATTACTGCTAACTTTTTTTACTGTTACTTTAATAAATCACCATCGCCACTCCGTTCAAGATATCCTAAATCCGTTCGCTATTTAACATCTTCAGTATATTGGCATCATGTTGACAAAGTTTGGTGTGAACTACTTGTTTCTTCTTTTTCCAGAAAAGTTGTCCGGCTTGATGAGAACAATATATGTACTAAGTTTGGTGACTGTAGGAAAAACTAACCCCCCCACAAAAAACAATACGTCACTTCCTGTTTGTTGCTGCCGTGTGTTTTGAGTTTGAGCTCCGTCAAGTTAATTATTTGTCGTCTAATTTTTTATCTTAAAATCAATTTTATACACCATAATTTTCGTTTCTATAATGTGTGAATATATCCCCTATCTTATTCTACAACAAAAACAATCAGAGCGCCTTGTTATCACTAGTTTTACTTGCTTTAATAGCGGATGCGTGCCTACCTTTGAGTGCAGGCGAGGACACGTTCGAGTGTTCTCTTTTGGAGTCAAGCAAAACGTCACCGGGCCCACTCATCGTTTTAATCATACGCTAGATTTAATTATATCGCATGGAATTGATCTTACTGATATAGATATTGTACCTCAAAGTGATGATGTTACGGACCATTTCCTGGTATCGTGCATGCTGCGTATTACTGATATTAACTATATGGCTCCGTGTTATCGTCCGGGCAGAACTATTGTTCCAGCCACCAAAGACAGATTCACAAATAACCTGCCTGATTTATCTCAACTGCTCTGTGTACCAATAAGTACACATGAACTAGACGAAATGACTAGCAACATGGGCACTATCTTCTCTAATACATTAGAAGCTGTTGCCCCCATCAAATTGAAAAAGGTTAGAGAAAAACGTACTGCGCCATGGTACAACAGTAATACCCATTCTCTCAAGAAAAAAACTCGTAGTCTTGAGCGCAAATGGAGAAAAACTAACCTTCTTGCGTCAGACCAAGGCTGTGTCTCATTGCTAGTTTTACTTGATCTTAGTGCTGCGTTCGACACTATAGATCATGACATACTCATAGATCGATTACAAAACTATACAGGTATTCAAGGGCAGGCTTTAAGATGGTTTAGATCCTACCGATCGCTACCACCTTGTTCATTTAAATGGGGAGTCATCTCAATTATCACCAGTAAAATATGGAGTGCCACAAGGATCTGTCCTAGGTCCTCTGCTATTTGCGATATACATGTTGCCCCTTGATAATATTATTAGAAAATACGGGATTCGTTTTCACTGTTATGCCAATGATACTCAACTATATATCTCAACAAGACCAGATGAAACTTCTAAATTATCTAAGCTAACAGAATGTGTTAAAAATTTTAAAGATTGGATAACCAATAATGTTCTCCTATTAAATTCGGATAAGACAGAGATATTACTTATTGGACCAAAAGACAGTGCACAGAATCTCGTGGATTACAATTTGCAACTAGACGGCTGTACGGATACTTCCTCTACAGTCAAAAATCTGGGTGTTATATTAGATAGCAACTTGTCTTTTGAAAATCATATTTCCCATGTTATAAAAAACAGCATTCTTCCATCTTAGAAACATTGCCAAGTTACGTAATATGTTACCTGTTTCTGATGCAAAAAAGCTAGTTCATGCATTCATGACCTCCAGACTGGACTATTATAATGCACTGCTTGGTGGTTGTCCTGCATCTTCAATAAACAAGCTACAGGTAGTCCAAAATGCAGCGCTAGAGTCCTTACCATCATAATCTTGTACTGCAGTTATATCTGATCAAATGCACATTATTATTCTTTAGTTTGGGTTAAACAAATCAATTTTGCTTGGTTGGAACAGCAGCTACGCTAATTATGTCTCTATTTGTTTATCTGTTTTTTGCCACGGGATTCACATCCCATGGTAACTAGGATTTACACAAGCTTCAGTCTGGATCCAGAACACCTGAGAAGAGATGATGCCAACCCCTCAGAGGACCTAAGATGATGCCAACCCTGAAACAACATACAGAACTACCACATTTTGCTATAAGTTTGATTGCATCATATAATAATTGCTGTTAATAGTGTTCATCGTCTGTTTTATCTGTTATATTTACATCGGCCGTGTTTTGACATTATTCTGATGAAGTTTGAAGCAAATCGAGTAAAAATAAGATGCTGAATTCAAAGCATTTTGAAAATGACACACTTCCTGCTGCCAGTTGGTGGCGCTATAACTTTCAGTCATAATAGTCACATCTATGCGATCGGCATCATACAACGAACAAACCACTGAAGTTTGATCAAAATCAGACAATGTGGATGTTATTAGACACTTTCTGTTTCTCATTTCTCACCATAATTTCATCGCCTTGTCACAGGCAAACCGTTCGAGATATAGAAAAAATCCCTTCGCAGTTTAGCATCCCAATGTCTTGAGATCATGTTGACCGAGTTTGGTGACAATCGGTTTGAAATCCTCAGAGGAGTATATAAAATTCCAGAGCATGTGCTTTTTAAACAGCCCTGAATAGCCAACTTCCTGTTGGGCGGAGCCTATGGCATGTAGTGCGAAAGTTGTTTGGCTCAATGAGATCTATATGTGCACAGAGTTTTATATGAATACGTGCAAATATACGTATGTGTGAGATATACATCAAGTTTTCTGACTGTTTTCCAGGGGGTGCCGTAGTGCCCCTGTGTCACGCCCGGGTCCCAGCTTCTGCGGCGGCCTAATAGCCGCAGATTCCAATGTGTGTGCCAATTTTCAAATTTGCTTCAAACTTCTTCAGAATAATGTCAAAACACAGCTGATGTAAAACTGTTGAGGGGATATTGATATCTAAAATATTGCTGCCATGGCAACGTGTCAAACTTGAATATTCTTTTCTGGTGATTTTGAGGCAGATAACATGCTTAGAATTTCTTGAAACTCAACACACATATCAGTATTAATGATAGATAGACACTGGCAAAAGCTCATAAAAGGGCATGGAAGAGGCACTCTATAGCGCCACCTTTTGACAAAACTTGGGGGTTTAGTTTTAGCCAAAGTGAATATAAAAAACTGGATGAAGAGTAATTTCTTACTGATAAATTCTGAAAAAACAGAAGTGTTAATTATCGGACCTAAAACCC
This sequence comes from Sinocyclocheilus grahami, assembly GCF_001515645.1. Classification (NCBI taxonomy): domain Eukaryota; kingdom Metazoa; phylum Chordata; class Actinopteri; order Cypriniformes; family Cyprinidae; genus Sinocyclocheilus; species Sinocyclocheilus grahami. Next base: position 129,688 of record NW_015507003.1, read on the forward strand.
CTGCATGTAATAATCTAGAACACTGTCTAACACTTGATGGCTGCTCTGTCAATTCTTCGTCATCAGTCAGGAACCTAGGTGTGCTATTTGATAGCAATCTCTCCTTTGACAACCACGTTTCTAGCATTTGTAAAACTGCATTTTTTAATCTTATAAATATATCTAAATTGAGAGCTATGCTTTCAATGTAAAATGCAGAAATGTTAATTCATGCGTTTATGACCTCAAGGTTAGATTATTGTAATGCTATATTGGGTGGTTGTTCTGTACGCTTCATAAACAAACTACAGATGGTTCAAAATGCAACAGCTAGAGTTCTTACTAGAACCAGGAAATATGACCACATTAGCCCGGTTCTGTCAACACTGCACTGGCTCCCTATTAAACATTGTATATATTTTAAAATCTTGTTAAATTACTTATAAAGCCCTAAATGGTTTAGCTCCTCAGTACTTGAGCGAGCTCTTATCACATTCACGTCGCCTGTGTTCTCAAAACTCTGGTCATTTGATAATACCTAGAATATCAAAATCAACTGCGGCGGCAGATCCTTTTACTATTTAGCGCCCAAACTCTGGAACAATCTACCTAACACTGTTTGGGAGGCCACCGTAGCCATTTGATAATACCTAGAATAATACCTAGAATATCAAAATCAACTGCGGCGGCAGATCCTTTTACTATTTAGCGCCCAAACTCTGGAACAATCTACCTAACACTGTTTGGGAGGCCACCGTAGCCACCCGATCCAGTCCGTATCCAGATCAGATGGTCACTGCAGTCACCTGATCCAGTCCGTATCCAGATCAGATGGTCACTGCAGTCACCCGATCCAGTCCGTATCCAGATCAGATGGTCACTGCAGTCACCCGATCCAGTCCGTATCCAGATCAGATGGTCACTGCAGTCACCCGATCCAGTCCGTATCCAGATCAGATGGTGGATCAGCACATAGAGACGACCTCAACCGCCCTGAACGTCAGCGGAGATCAGGACACCTAGATGAGCCCGGGAGACAGATCCCCAGTGAGGACCTCGTCACCTAGACAGCCATCGGGACAAGACCACGGGAACCAGATGAGTCCTTTACACAATCTGACTTTGCTGCAGTTGGAAGAAACTGCTGGTTTGTCTATCCAGAGGAGAACTGGCCCCCCGACTGAGCCTGGTTTCTCCCAAGGTTTTTTTCTCCATTCTGTCACCGATAGAGTTTTGGTTCCTTGCCGCTGTCGCCTCTGGCTTGCTTAGTTGGAGACACTTCATTTCCAGCGATATCGTTGACTTGATTGCACAGATACTATTTAAACTGAACTGAGCTGGACAATGACATCACTAAATTCAATAATGAAATGCCTTTAACTGAAAATTGAATGTTTAATCTTGTAATTTTACATTATTGACACACTATTTTCCTATTTTGATATTGTGAAGTTGCTTTGACACAATTTGTATTGTTAAAAGCGCTATATAAATTAAGGTGACTTGACTTGACTTGACATGTGGCATGATTTCATCAGACATCAGTTCATCAGTTTGTTTTGTTGTACGCATAAACTCACTTCAATTGGTTCAGTTTCTCAAGACATTTTACATTTGCATCTCAAGTAAATGTGCCTTACTTTCAGCATATTAAGATACTTGTCAAAGCTCCAGACCACACACACACAAAAAAAATCACGGAGCCATTAGCTCCTACAAGAAAGAAAATAGGCCAAGTTATTTTTAAAGTGAAACATAAGATTAAACACGTTTCAACATACAAAATTGTCAGGCTGCCCTTCAACAAAAACTCAAGATCTTCGCAATTTAATGTCACAAAGGGATTTAGATTAGTCTGACCAAATTTGGTGTTGATCCAATTAAATCTCTAGGAGGAATTTGTTAAAATACAACACCTGAAAATGGCAAAAACGGCAGAAAATTTGCAGAAAAAATTCAAAGTACTTCCTGTTGGGCTTCAGATTTTGCTCCAAGAGACTTTTTTGTAGGTATTGGGATGTTTCATGTGTCTACCTACATGTGTATAGGTGGTGCTATCGAGCCATTTTGCCACACCTAATTCTGAAGCCCATATCAGATGTACATTTTCACCAGTTCTGATGCGTGTGCAAAGTTTCATGAGTTTATAAGCATGTTTAGGCCCTCAAAATTCTCCATTCATTTTGGAGAATAATAATAATAGTAATAATAAACAGAGCAATTCCAAGAGGATCTGTGCACCGCAATGCATGCAATTTTTAATGCCATAACTTTAAGAATTTAAGATTTTCAGCCAGATATCGGACCTTTTTATAGCCTTATATTGAATTCTTGCACTTTGAATTCTTACCTGTTCATTTTGTATAGCCTTTTCAGTCAATTTGTGGGCCTGAAAAGCCTGGTCCAGACTATGTTGAGCTTCATAAAAAGCTTCTGCCGTTGCCTGACTGTGGCACATATGCTGGTGCACAGTTAACATCTGTCTTTCTGTTAACTGTCTGCCGACCTAGGAAAAATAATAATAATGACATTAAAATTATAATAAAATGGAGAATCAAAATGTTCTTGATATTTACACACAAGAGGTTATTCTACATTGAGTTTCAGAACTCAAAACTATCTCCCCAGTATAAAATATGAATTATTTTTTTCTACCCTTCTGAAATGACTGTATTTGAAATTGGGAGAATCATGATGTTACAATTCTCCTCGACACTCCCCCTTAACTCTTTCATCACCAGTGTTTTTTTCAGCATTTTAGATAATTTTTATCAAAATTTCATGGACCCCAGAATAATTTGTTGTATGGATATCTGCACAAACAATATATCAAAATAAAGATCAGAGTTTCTGCTTTTAAAAAAAGTTATTCTAGCTTCATGCATTCCCTTTTTATTCAAAAAAGCAACATTTTGAGCAAAAAAGCTGAGAAAATCATGTTTTTGTAAAAAATTATATCCTGATCAGATACTGAATGATGATCAAAACACAGATCGAGTAGATCATGTTTATCAACACCCCTGATGCTTGCATAGACTTAAACCTCTTCATGAGCTCAACATTCAGTAATGTTAAAAAGCTTTGATTTATATGCTGATTAATTTCTTGTTTTCATATATGTGATGTAGCGTATCAGAGTGAATCAGACAATTTAAGATTCGATTAGAACATTGAAACCTGAGGAGCCGAAATTCCAGGACAACAAGACAATGTCATAAATCTGTCCAGGATACCCTGGCGCCCCGAGCCTGAAGCAAACCTAACCAACCAACTCTTTCACAGAACAGCTTGCAACATTAACACAAAAGAACACTTATTGATAATCCCAACTCAGGAAGGAGTTTGTCAAATGTGGGGCAAGTAACCAAGATTGATGGTCAAAGACACAGCACATCATGACCATCACATGAGGGAAATCATTAGTAGAGACTTCGTTGGGTGGGCTCCGGCTCCCCCACCCAGGACAATAACCAGACTGAAATTCCTTATGAGACCTTTTAACCTCTCTGGTCTTCACAGAACACCTTTCTGTTAACTGTCTGCCGACCTAGGAAAAATAATAATAATGACATTAAAATTATCATAAAATGGAGAATCAAAAAGTTCTTGATATTTACACACAAGAGGTTATTCTACATTGAGTTTCAGAACTCAAAACTAACTCCCCAGTATAAAATATAAATTATTATTTTCTACCCTTCTGAAATGACTGTATTTGAAATTGTGAGAATCATGATGTTACAATTCTCCTCGACACTTCCCCTTAACTCTTTCATCACCAGTGTTTTTTTCAGCATTTTAGATAATTTTTATCAAAATTTCATGGACCCCAGAATAATTTGTTGTATGGATATCTGCACAAACAATATATCAAAATAAAGATCAGAGTTTCTGCTTTTAAAAAAAGTTATTCTAGCTTCATGCATTCCCTTTTTATTCAAAAAAGCAACATTTTGAGCAAAAAAGCTGAGAAAATCATGTTTTTGTAAAAAATTATATCCTGATCAGATACTGAATGATGATCAAAACACAGATCGAGTAGATCATGTTTATCAACACCCCTGATGCTTGCATAGACTTAAACCTCTTCACGAGCTCAACATTCAGTAATGTTAAACAGCTCGGATTTATATGCTGATTCATTTCTTTTTTTCATATACGTGATGTAGCGTATCAGAGCGAATCAGACAATTTAAGATTTGATTAGAACATTGAAACCTGAGGAGCCGAAATTCTACAAAGAGGCCCAGGACAACAAGACCAAGTCATAAATCTGTCCAGGATACCCTGGCGCCACGAGCCTGAAGCAAACCTAATTAACCAACTCTTTCACAGAACAGCTTGCAACATTAACACAAAAGAACACTTGTTGATAATCCCAACTCAGGAAGGAGATTGTCAAATGTGGGGCAAGTAACCAAGATTGATGGTCAAAGACACAGCACATCATGACCATCACATGAGGGAAATCATTAGTAGAGACTTCGTTGGGTGGGCTCCGGCTCCCCCACCCAGGACAATAACCAGACTGAAATTCCTTATGAGACCTTTTAACCTCTCTGGTCTTCACAGAACACGTCCTTATGTCACAGAATGGCACAGAGACTGCCTTTTTACATGAGTAGATGTAACAAAATCATCTTAAAAGGACTTTTGAGCAACTAATAATTTCTATGCACAACTCCATATTATGTATGTAACCCACACATTTGACGATCATGTGCTAATCACTTATTGTGTATGTATTTTGAATAACTATTGAATAGTTTATAGGACTGTATTCATATTGGTATAAAGTATCTTGGAGAGGTGAGGTGTCCAAGACGCAACATCTAACTACTGGGGTGCCTCAGCGCTAGGACCATATGACTGACAAGATAACATGTTGATTTATGCATTGGGAGGAGAAACAGAGCAACACCCCAAGCTAAGACAATATCTAATTGGTCAAGAAACGATTTGGGATGTGTCCAAAAGCCGAGTTTAAAAACTCAGGGCACCATCCAATTTTGCTCTTAGTCATGCTTTTTAGCTTTTGCTTTTAGTCATCGCTTTTAGCCATGCTATTTGTCATCACTTTTTGCGTTCTTTGAGAGCCGTTCCAGCGTGCTTTGGCCTGCACGCCCGCTGCTACTTAGCCATGATGAGAAGAAAAACCATCTAGTCTCGTTACTGCTATTCCTTTACTTTAGTTTCTTTTCTTTCCATTGAGAGTTTCGTGTTCTGAGTTAAGTCTCCGAGTTCAACTCCGACTGCGCTCACATCAAAACTTCAACCAGCCCACAACTCCGCATCTTGGCCTCCCAAGACATCACTTCAACGACTGCATACCAGCCAATACTTCCAAAATACTGAAATACTTCCAGCCAATCAGCAACCTCGGGAAACCCCCTTTCAAGGACAACAAAGGGAACCCCTTTACACAGGCAAAGCAAGTACCTCCAGATTCGGCTGAACTGGTGCATTTTAACATAAATTTTAACCTCATTGAAGAACTCAATGCAAGGGTTAATTAAGTGATTGATGGTTGTTCAGGTCTATGCAATTGCACATATTGCTATAAACTTGGGATTTCACATTTCACTCTCTTAAACTCATTCTTTCCTCACTTTCTCTATTCCTGCAACTTTTATGAATGTGTGAGTGCGTGTGTTTGTGTTAGATTAGTTTACATTGTCTTAGATTTATCAAATAAAGTCTTATTTACATTGAAAAGAGAAGTATCTTTTGTTTTGTGCTTACAAGTTAATGTCTTAAACTGCCAATTTTGTTACTGTGCTAATTAATAGTGTTTTCACTTTATTTTGGATTCTAATATCCAGTACAGAGTCGATGTTATACGGCTCCTTCAATTAATTGCTGGCCGACTCAGTCATCAGCCGTAAACAGTGATTCTGTTCAAATTCCCTATAAAATCACAAATGATTCCCTTTGAGCTAAATTGACCTTGTTTCCCTTACAGTGATCAGTACTTCCTGATGCTTCTTCAACATTTTTAAAGATGTATGGATGAATAATTCAATATTATACAATTTAATTTAGCCCATAAAATGCTCTCACCTGTTTATTTTTAATATTTTTGGGATTATATGTGGTTTCAACAACCAGATGTTTGAGTGATAAGATTTAAATCCATCTCATATGTGTTTTGGAGGGCATTTCCACCTGATGTTTTTCTGATCGGATAGCTATCAGAGAAAATGCATGAAGTGACCAGGTGTAAACAGGATCTAAGAATTCACAATTATTCACATTTAGATAAATCGTGGCTATGATTTACTATAACGAGGGAATATGTTGTAAGAACGAATTCTCCATACTGAAGTTAATAATCATCATCCAGCTTATCATTCAGAATTGCTTGGTCACACCTTGCAAAATGAAGCAATTTAGTTTTTTTTAACTGCCATAAAACCATATATTTCTTGAATACAAAGTCTATATTTCTTGCCTTTAGCTAGCTAACTGTTGATGATAATGAGAGTGTAAATAACAAGATTATAATTACAACAAGACTAACAAGATTTAATTACCTATATATTTCTAAGGCATGCTAGTAGTATTTATGATTCACGGAATGTCATCTTTTTTGATTGATGACTTTGACATTTGACCCGCCCCCTTAGGGGTTAATGACCTTTTTAATGACCGTGATTAACCTGTGACATCAGCAATGAAGTAGGTTATTGTCCTTTAATGTTCAGCAGATGTT
>NW_015507004.1:0-459 GCF_001515645.1 Sinocyclocheilus grahami
AATGCATTACTTTTAAAAGTAACTTTCCCCAACACTGTTTACAACAACATAATTTTTGCGTAAACTATCCCTTTAAGAAAACAGTGTTCTACCCATAATTTCCAAGAACACCTTTAAACAAGCCAAGTTAAAACATAGTTAAAAGAGGTTAAATCCTCATTAGCTTTAGCAGGAGAAGAGATCAAGTGATTTCGTCAGGTGATTTCCAGAGATCAGTGGAGAATTACAGAGAGAGCTGAGGGTAACACACTGCATTTTGAAAGTTTATTTCAAAAGTAACATGTACACTACCATTCAAAAGTTTAGGGTCAGTTAGATTTTTTGTTTGTTTGATTGTTGGCCTTGAAAGAATTTAATACTTTTATTCAGCAAAGATGAATCAAACTGATCAAAACTGATAAATTATTTTTTTTGTCACATTTCACATTCTCTTGAACATCATTTTGGAAAAAAAAAAAA
>NW_015507004.1:4713-6080 GCF_001515645.1 Sinocyclocheilus grahami
ACCAGGAATTAAAATGGTAATTTTCCTTTTAAACAACTGAATAATTAGGTTTACAATTAGGTGGTACAAAAAAAATCAAGCAGAAACACATCAAATTACAGCATTTCAATGACTGAATGTGGTTTACAATCAATAACAATGACTGTAAAAAAGGTAACAAGGTTGTATACAGAACCAATTTATTTACATGCCAAAAGGTTAATGTGAGAAACCGCACAACCTTGAAAACACAGCTGATGGAACAATCTCCAATGGCAAGTTGGCACCAAAAGCATGGCCATACAAAGGCACATCATTTACGTGCAGAACATAACAGAAGCCTAATGGAGCCTCCAACACTGTCACTCCCCCGTCATATCTTTCTCAATCATAGTTAGTTTCCTGCTGTTACGTAAGAGAATTCTTTATTATTAGACATGCAGCACCCAGTTCACTTTCTCCCTCATCATATTACCATCCCCTTAACTTGACAGCAGCAGCTGAGAACAGTGTTTAGATACAGGCATAGCATTTCACTTTTGTCCTTAGGGGGCAAAACGGGGGCCCTATCTGAAGCAGCATATAGTGGGTTCAGGTTATGTTGTTTTTTGCAGCATTATATATAAAGCCAGGCTACGCTACCTCTCATAATAACATTGAATGATATTGGATGGTATTGGAGGATAACAGCAAACATCTGCACTTTCAATTGTTTAAAAACAGCTGATAATCAGTGAAATCTCACTCTAGCGCCACTGAAAAAAATTGTGTCGGTAATGCATGTTCTATTTGACCCTACGAATCACCTGTAGTTCAAGCCAGGGTTGACAGGTCCATGCTTTTTCCCTTCACCAAACATTTTGTGTTGCATGTCTTCCATCCAATAATCGCAAAGAGCTTTATGCTTTGTAACTTCTGATAAGTATTTTATCACACATTTGAACAATAAATGCTGTTCTGATGCTCCTAAATGTAGAGTGACAGCTTGCTTTAGCCGCCTCAGTTCAATTGGCAGAGCGAAATGAGCAGTGAAGAACATGAAAGCCATACTTAAGTAAAAGTACAGATATCTTACTAGAAAATGACTTTGGTAGAAGTTAAAGTCACCATTTATAATATTACATATTATAAGATTGGAAAGATTATAAGAGTAAAAGATTTAAATATGAAGTATTAGCACGAAGTTTTAAGTATAATAATTATTTTTTTTAAATATTAAACTTACCTAAGTATTGAAATTAAAAATACAAGTACCGGTAAATGCAAAATGGAAAATAAAAAGTTTTAACTCTTTCTTCCAATTTTGTATCTTTAGGTAAGCATAAGAGGCTCTTCATCCGAGCACTTAGTCTCTTTCATTCCAACATAAGAAAACATTTCTGGAATCT
>NW_015507004.1:6828-22169 GCF_001515645.1 Sinocyclocheilus grahami
TTAATGAAGCTCAGAGGGGACATGGATGCATTTAACCTGGAGTTACAAATGCATAAATATTAATTTTTGTTCATTAAAACCTTTTAATTAAGGTTTGTTTTAAACATAAAATATTGAATACTGATATTTGAAATTATTTAAAACATGAAAAAATAATTGAAATGTCAAATTAAAACCGCCAGGTGGCAGTCAACCGATTCATTTAAACAGCTGATTCATTCAAGAACAAAGCATTTGATTGTGTTAATGAGTGAGTCACTGAATCATTCATTCAACCGATTCGTTCAAAAAGCTGATTCTTAATAAGGAAACACTATCCTGTGTGTTGCTCTGAGATCTTTGTTTGGAACTATTTTCGTTGGCAAAACTGAACAAAAACAGGCAATATTGTGTCTAAAATGTAAGCCACTTAATGCTAAATTTATTAAACTTGTATAAAATCAATATTACATTTGTTATGCTGATATCTGGAGAAAAAAATGGCACTCTTTGTGTGATATAGATGAACTATATTAAACGATATAAATATAAAAGACATAGCCTACTGGGGCATTTTTGCCGCCTACAATTTAGAATGCCTTGAATTTTGATGATTCTAAATGCATTTTAATAGACTACATCACGTAGTGTATGCGCGCACTCTCTGTGTGTTTTTGTGATATAGGCCTACTCAATGTCAGATCGCACATTGTTAAAACAACACTTGCGATATATTCTGTATATCTGCGGTTATGCGAGCACTGGTTTGCACATGAGCAAAGGTGTTTTTAAGGAGTCAGACATTGATTCGTCAAACTTCCGAGTCCAACTTTATTTTGTAGTAAGCAATGAATATGCTTTGGGGAAATGTATCGGAGTAAAAGTAATCATTTTAATTAGGAAATATAGTGGAGTTAAAGTGAAAGTTGGCAAATAGGCTATAAAAACTCAAGTAAAGTACAGATTCTCCCAAAAAAATACTTAAGTAGGAATACTGTAACGAAGTATTATTACTTCCTTACATTACACTACTGGAAACGAGAGTCATCTCTTCCACGTTTTTGGCTGTGAGTCAAAGCCTTTTTAGCCAGCTGAAAATGGCAGACGCTCTTCTCAAACTGCCTAGCTGTGAGCACTTGACAGCACTTCGAAGGAACAGTTTTTAGTAGGAATGTGGCAGACGCATTGCAAATGCATCTCCAAGCATTATTTTTCATATCAATATTGGTGGTAGTCTGGTGTCTGATTAAATGATCTGAATCTTTGCTCTAATTTCCTTTTTCTTATTTTATTTTATTTCTTCAATGTCTGTTTACTATTTTTTTTTTTTTTGTATCTGGGGCCCAGTTAAATGTTTTTGTGGGATATTTGTTATGATATGCTGTTCTTAATAAAAGATAAGTACCAATTATTCAGTTATAAGTACTACAAGCACCCCTCCTCCACTGTGATTGATCGGACAGCTGAATAAAAAGTGTTAGCGAAGAGTGCTGTGTTTTACCAAAGGTTTAACATTTTTCAACTCTCGGTGCAGAAAACTAACAGTTAGCACCTTGTCATGCTTTTGGGTTTTTAAAATACGCAAAGCCTCCCATTGAAAACAACTGAAAAAATATGCTAGCCTCCAGAAAAGAAATGTTATTGGTTGACACACAGCCTTATTATAGCGGCAAATGAACATGAATGAACATTAGAATGCATGATGAAAAATACAGTACAACTTCACATTTAATCTTGTAATGTTTGAATAAATCTGACATAAAGACAAGTTTTTATGCAAACTACCCTGTGTGCAATTGAGTTGTATACAAACTTTTCTTTTGACTGGGATTATTATATCTGAAAATAAATAGCAGCTGAATATAATAGTTTGGGTTCTGTTGTTAATAAATGGTCATCGGTATCAGCAGAGAAATTTAGTGTCGGTGCATTCCTATTTATAAACAGCTTAAGCATAAACTGATCGACATAGCTAGATTTTTGCCCATTACCCCGAATTTCATCTGGCATGTAAACACCTCAGCCTGCATTCAGTCAGCTTATTAATTGAGTGCACATGTGTAATACACGAAAGGAAAGCGGCCTTATGGCAGACTTAAGGGCATCCAGCCACAGCGAGTGTTTCACTGTAGGGGAGGAGGACATATATTGCAAACTCAGACTCTTCCTTGACCCAAGAAACTATAAAAAAATAAATAAACACAAGCCGGTCATCACTTCCCGCTAGCATCTTGTAATACTCTGGGGTCTTTAATTATTTATTTAACATCACAACTCAACAAATCGAATTGGGCTACTCTGAGTAGAATTCATATATGCTTATGTTTTAACGTAACCACAGAGAAATAACAGGATTTCTTAATAAAGCCTTGTAAACTCTGTTTATTTGCATTGCTGGGTTATCAATTTGCATGTAAACTGGTAAAACAGGTTATTTCAATAAGCTGATTTTTGGTAGTTATCAGCATAACAGTATGCAAGTAAACATGCTCAATGGAAGACTAAATAAAGGATAAATATTAAAAAAGGAATAAAATAATGAGTCAGAAATACCATGTCTATAGATCCAAAAGAACTGAACCAAAATAAGTTTATCCATCTTATTTTGCACCACAAAAGTAAACTATTTTATGGGAATGTCTGAAACTTCCATTTCATTAGCTGCTATAAGTTAAAAACGAGAACAGTTTGCAATATCATGCAGCATAACTGACTTTTTTTGTACAGTTAAAATAACCTGAAGCAAATGACACTGACTGGAAGCCTCGCACATTCAACTTACAAACAGCCGCACACACTATTACGTGAGAAATAACGTGGACAGCAGGTATAGTACTATTCATGTTTTATTTTACATTATGGCCCAAATAAGTGAGAGATCAGACTGGGTTCTTCTAATCTTAGTATAGATTGATTGTCCAAGCAAACTCTCAATGACTATATGTCTCTTTACTAAAGACACCCCAGTCAAATGTCAACTGATGGAATATTTCAACATCATAATAAAAATAGACGCTCTGTGATCATCACCAGAAGCACATTTTTCTATCTTATAAATCTTACTGACATACTGACAATTCAATCTGAACACACTGACCAGAGTTCAATCACAGACATTCCCTGTGCAGAAGTCTTTGGTTTAAAATGAACTGTAGGCAAATTAAGTTTCAATGAACAGTAAATGATTCAGACAGCAAAAAGATAAAGTTAACCAACAACAGCAAGTCACTAAGCCTACACCTGCAGCTGTTTTTCCCCCCAGTTAGAGGCAACAAAGGCAAGGATGAAAAAAAAACCCACCTTTCTCTTACCTTTGTGGAAAAGCTTTAATCTATAATGCTTTGAAAAGCAAGACGAATGCAGTCGGTCTGATCTCAACCTCAGCTCCCATAGAAAGACACATACTTAAACAAGATACAATGACTCACACAAAACCACACAGGCACACGTGGAAACTTCCTCCCAGGCTGTGAGTGACTCCTGCTCTGGATAGCACTGCTTCGGCATGAGGGAAAAATCTGATGTCTCGTGCTGCAATCAAGCCAGTGTTTCTTGTTTTTAGGTAGCAAAAAATCCTTAAAAAATCCACCTGAAGTTACATCTCACATATTCTTTTAGGCAAAGCTGAGGAGAGAGGCTGAACCTCCTGCAGTTTTCATTGGGGGTTTAGCGCTGACCGAAGATTATCATGTCCACAGTGCTATCTGACCCTGCATAGCACCATCACCCCCACACAAAGACGAGGTCAGGAGGACGGGCAGATAGAAAAAGGGGGGAGGATGGGTAAAGAAGGAGGGGTTAAAGCAGGATTCGTTTTCAACTACATGGGAACCAAATCCCAAAATCTGATTGCAGTGAGGTTGGATGTCAAGTATACATACTATTTTTTTGGGATATAACCTTATAAGCAACCCTCAATTCCAACCTGCTCCCTCAAAACTCTCAGCGGAGGTCAAACAAAAAGTTAATTCAAACTGGTTCATTCAGAAAACCCACAATGCTATGCAGCCAAAAACAGGATCATCATCAAGACAAGTTTGCTGTAGAATATTGCTTATTGGTAGATAGATAGCCAAAAAATATCCCTAGCAAGTATATATGAATGTAAGAAATGTTTCATTTCATGAGCAGTCTTTGGTGTGAAATGTTATAACTGATCTAAAAATACTTAAAATCAAAAGTTTTCAATTCTGTATTCATCTTTGTTTTTCTAACTTATAGAGACATGAAATATGAAAAAAAAAATATATATATATATATATATATTTTTGATTAAATCCGAGCACTGTTAAAATACTCCATGTGACATCAGTGGTTCAACCGTAATTTAATGAAGCTAAGAGAATAAAAATAACAACTTTATTTAACAATTTCTAATCTTCCGTGTCAGTGTCTGCCGCCATTCACAAGAGTACCACGACACGTGCACGACGCATTTCAGTTGCATTGCTGTCTATGCAGCGTCAGAAAGCTCTTGGATTTGACCAAAATTATCTAAATATCTTAATATCTAAAATATTTTTAATTTGTGTTCTGAAGATGAACAAAGGTCTTAAGAATTTGGAACGAAATGTGGGTGAGTAATTAATGACAGAATTTTCATTTTTGGGTGAACGATCCCTTTAATTATGAAAAATAGAGCTTTATCACACCTGGTTACGACAAGGTGTAACACTTCATTATGAATGTCCACCAAATTCAGTGTGTAAACCAACAAAAAGAGCAGTTGAAGCCTCTTTAGAGTTGCATTTTGATTCAAAATAAAATAAAATCTTTGTGGACACTGTACTGTGATGTTAGTAACAGCGAGCTCAGCAAGACTCTTCAAAAACATACAAAGTACAGAAATTACTTTGCTCATTTTTACGGCAGATAAGTACAGCCTCTACAATTGACTATTTTCATAAAGATAAGCATCCAATGGATTATTATACAGTATATCCTAATTAGTAGATCATGTTTTAAATGATTTCATGCAGTGACTGGTGATTAGTTCAACAAGGAAAGAATTCAATGAGTAAAGAGGGTCAGGGTGACTAAGAGTTGCTGTTGTGAATGTTTAAAGGAGCTGGTGCCTTTGAAATGAGAATGTCTTTGTGGAGATTAGGGACACAAAGTCATACATATTCTAAAGGCATGATCCTGCTAATTACACTCAGAACAATACACGTTGGCCTTTACTGGGCTATGCACAAAGCTAACTAACAGCATCTGTCGATACAAAAATGCACTAGCTAACATTAAAGAGAACTCACAAGAACTCTTCTGTAGCACTGTATGAGACGAGTTTCACTTCCATGGGTTTTATTTAGCTTTAGTTTGGAAAACACAAGCTTCATAGATCAATTGATTTTATTAGCTTAAACGTATGGAACCTTAATGGAACAAATAGAGAGTTAAAGGTCTGGCAGGCCATCCTGACTGCCTACGAAGTCTTAAACATTTTCATTTAAGTTTAATAAAGTGTGGACTTGGATGGACAATTGCAAGGGTGCCATTTGGGAAAGGGTCATGCTTAATGCTTTTACACAACAAATGATAAAGAAAATACTCAAAACAAAGTGCAAAAAATGTATTAATGGACAATATATAGTGTAGTCAGCTGCTTCATATTAATAGCTTCTCACCCACTGTGACCACAATATTAAAAACTCTACAATTATACATCAGCATATTAAGCCTAACACTTTGCTTTAAAACATAACAAAACATCTAATTGACTCATTTTGACTCCAGTTTGTCTTTTCATTAATTGTTGAGACTTAATTAAGTTTAATGCATAAAAGGCTTGCCACAGTAGTCATTCATGTACAAGGGACATTATGAAACTTATGTAAAAACAACAGTTCCCGAACAGTTCCAATGAAGAATTTGCGACCCATGATAAATTAATCTACATTAATACACTGAAATTAAGATTACACATGCAATGTAGCAGAATTACATTTAATTGACAAGAACAACTGTGTGAGGTCATGAATTTTGTGGGACAGCACAAAATACAGTGGGTCATGATGAGTGTGTAAAATATTACTACAGTGAACCAAACACCAATAGAGTATTAGTCCAGCCGCATTTAGAAGCCAGTATCATTTTCAGAATGACTGAACACTTTGCTACCTAAACAAGTATTACATCTGTTTGACATTTCAGTCCATTCAAGTGTATTCAGTACTGGCACTAGGTTTCCTTCTCAAGGTCCTTTGCTTCAATCAACTTCTTGTCAATCTGTGTAGTCCATGATAGCCTTCAGACAGACACTGGAAATCAGCAGACACTCTTCACTCAACTCTCGTGCTGGAATTTGCTAACACTTTCCTAAATGTCTGCAGTGACCCCAAGAGCTATCATGTAGTTCCAGTAAGTCACTGACACACACAAAAACCAAAATGACAGTGGTTGTAAACATCAGTGCATGGCAGGCCGCACCATTAAACCTCTGGAGTATCTCTTTTGATTGTTTAAGACTGTTTGTAATAGAGAGAGGATGATATATGAGTAAACAGGAACAAAGAATATGAAAAGCTAACATTCTTGCTAATTAATCACACTGCCAGACATTCCAGCCTCCAGAGACAAACAGAGCATGAGAAAAATGAGTGCCACAAAGGCAAATCTGTTACAGATGTGTCCACATATCACTTGAACCAATCTGTGATGGTTCAGTGTTGGTTCAGAAGACCAAATACTGATAAATGAATTGGAAGAGACAAGAACACGCATGAATATACTTCTTATGAAGTGAACCATCTTTTGAAATTAAATGGGTGTAAAAAATCGTGCCCACAGGCATTAGCCCTGTCCACAGCCCTCACCCGCTGTAATCTATCTCCACTGACGCACGTTACACATGGAGGGAACCTAAATCATATTATCTAAACCACTAAATTGAATAAGGTTGACCCGACTTGCTCTGTGTCCTTTGCTGAGTAATCTGTCACATCAAGGTGCTAGAATCCAATGAAATCAAGGTTGAGTCTGATGTGGTCTGGGTGCTGGGAGACAGATTTTGCCAGTGTCTTAGATGATTTTTCAGTCAATTCTCAGCAGTAAGCCACATTTACATAGTCAGCGGGGAATCAGAGGGAGTCACAGAGTATGGATATGGGAGCATTAAAGGGATACTTCACACAAAATACTCACACTCATGTTCTTCAAAACCCATAAGACTTTAGTTAATATTCACACAAATTTTTAAGTTTTCTGTCCAGGTAAAGTACAAGTAACCAAAATTTAGAAGATCCAAAAAGAACATAAAGGCAATGTAAAATGAATCTATATAAATTGAGCAGTTTAATCCAAGTCTTGTGAAAAGATATGATCGCTTTATATGGTAAATACGTTTTATATGATCAAACGCTTCAGGACGCGCAAACGGGGGAAGAGAGCCGGCGTGCTCATGAAGCTCAGGAAGCGCGGATTCAGAACGCCGTTGCCGAGCATCCATATGGTGAATCTCCGCTCTCTACCTAACAAAACGGACAAACTTCTTCTGCTCTCCCGGACAAATAAGGATTTTTCACACTCTGCTGCTCTGTGTTTCACGGAAACCTGGCTGAATGACGCCATTCCGGACCGCGCGTTGAGTCTCCCGGGCTTTCAGCTGTTTAGAGCAAATCGCGACGCAGAATCAACGGGGAAAGTGCGCGGCGGCGGGACATGTTTTTACATCAACGAAAGGTGGTGTACAGATGTTACAGCGTTAAAGAAGATGTGCTGTTCCGATCTAGAAGCGCTTTTCATTAACTGTAAGCTGTTCTATTCGCCGCGGGAGTTTCACTCGTTCTCGTGAGTATTTACATCCCTCCGCAAGCACATGTGAGCTCAGCTTTACAGAAACTCTCTGATTTAATCACAGAGACAGAACAACAACACCCGGACTCTGTTTTAATCATTCTCAGGGACTTTAATAAAGCAAATCTTTCCCGTGAACTGCCAAAATACAGACAGCATGTTACATGTCCCACCAGAGACAGTAATATACTGGATCATTTTTACTCCACAATAAAGGATGCATATCGCTCGGTCCCCAGAGCGATATTTGACTGCACTGATTGGAGTGTTTTTGAAGTAGCCACCAACGATCTGGACGAGCTCACGGAATCTGTAACATCATATATTAGTTTCTGTGAAGACATGTGCATCCCTACCAGGACTCATTTAACATTCAATAATGATAAGCCATGGTTTACAGCAAAACAATCAGGCCAGAAACACACTGAATAAGGAGATTAGAGTGGCCAAGAGGAACTACGCTAAAAAACTAGAACACCAGTTTTCTGCGAATGAGCCTGCATCAGTGTGGAAAGGCCTGAAGGACATCACCAACTACAAGACACCATCCCCCAGCACTGAGGCCAATCAACAACTTGCTGAAGACCTGAATGGGTTTTACTGTAGATTTGAAACTCCCAGTCTAACACCCCACACCCGCTCTGAACATCTCTCCACACAACCATCAACACCTCCTGCAACCCCCCTCTCCCCCACTCCTACGTTTCAGATCAGTGAGGATGATGTGCGCCAGGTCTTCAGGAAGAACAAGAGAAGAAAAGCACCAGGCCCAGACGGTGTGACACCAGCCTGTCTGAAAACCTGCGCTGACCAACTGGCCCCCATCTTCTCACAGATCTTCAACAGATCACTGGAGCTGTGCAAAGTCCCTGCCTGCTTCAAACGCTCCACCATCATCCCCATCCCAAAGAAACCTAAGATAACAGGACTTAATGACTACAGACCTGTGGCCCTAACGTCTGTGGTCATGAAGACATTTGAGAGGTTGGTGTTGGCTTATCTGAAGGACATTACTGGACCCTTACTAGACCCCCTGCAGTTTGCTTACCGAGCAAACAGGTCCGTGGATGATGCAGTCAATATGGGACTGCACTTCATCCTGCAACATCTGGACAAAACAGGGACTTATGTGAGGATCCTGTTTGTGGACTTTAGCTCTGCTTTCAACACCATCATCCCAACACTCCTCCAGACCAAACTAACCCAGCTCTCTGTCCCTAGCTCTATCTGTCAATGGATCACCAGCTTTCTGACAGATAGGCAACAGCTAGTGAGAATTGGTAAATTCACATCCAACAACCGCACCACCAGCACTGGCACCCCTCAGGGTTGCGTCCTCTCCCCACTGCTCTTCTCCCTCTACACCAATGACTGCACCTCTAAAGACCCCTCTGTCAAGCTCCTGAAGTATGCAGATGACACTACAGTCATCGGTCTCATCAAGGATGGAGACGAGTCTGCTTACAGACAGGAGGTTAAAGAGCTGGCTGTCTGGTGCAGTCTTAACAACTTGGAGCTGAACACCCTCAAAACAGTGGAGATGATCGTGGACTTCAGGAGGAACCCCCCTGCACTCCCCCCACTCACCATCATGGATAGCACTGTAACGACAGTGGAGTCATTCAGGTTCCTGGGCACCACCATCTCTCAGGACCTGAAGTGGGACACTCACATTGACTCCATTGTTAAAAAGGCCCAGCAGAGGTTGTTCTTCCTTCGCCAGCTGAGGAAATTTAACCTGCCACAGGAGCTGCTGAAACAGTTCTACTCAGCCGTCATCGAGTCTGTTCTGTGCACTTCAATGACTGTCTGGTTTGGTTCAGCTACAAAATCAGACATCAGAAGACTACAGAGAACGGTTCGGACTGCTGAAAGGATTATTGGTGCCCCCCTGCCTAACCTCCAAGAACTGTATGCATCCAGAGTGAGGAAAATGGCTCAGAAAATCACTCTGGATCCATCACATCCAAGCCATCTCCTTTTTGAACTTTTGCCATCTGGTCGGCGTTACAGAGCACCGAATACCAGGACAGCCAGGCACAAGAACAGTTTCTTTCCCCAGGCAATCTACCTCATGAACAGTTAATGTTCTCCCATTGTGCAATTAAAGTACAGTATGTGCAATAACCTTATAATTATTTATCACCCTAAACCCTAGTACATCCCTACAACTTATTTGATTTTATTCTATTCCTATTCCATCTATACCACACCTGTACATACAAATTTTTTTTGTTGTTGTTTATATTTATGCATGTGTATTTTATTCACATCTCATTTTTATTATCTGTGTGTTGTTGTTGTCTCCGTGTACTGGAAGCTTGTGACACTACAACAAATTCCTTGTATGTGCAAACATACTTGGCAATAAAGCTCTTTCTGATTCTGTAAACAGATTTAAGTTAGGCTTTTATTTACATATAAACCCACATACACAGAGTGCATCACATACTTTATAGTAAACATGGAAGCTCCTGTGAGTGTTACGTGTGTACGTTACATGATAAAAGAAATCTCATTGCACATTTGAGCGTCTGTGTTTATAATATGTGCTCTAGGTACAGTGTTTCCAATACATTGATTTATTTGTGGCAGCCCGCCACAATATTAAAACTGACCGCCACAAATAGATTTTCAAAAATTTGACTTCGCTGAATAAACATGAGAACTGCACATTTCAAAATCAAAAAGCGGCACAGGTGTTTTTATATGAATGTCTTTGAAGGGAACTGACCGTCTTCAGAAAAGCTTTGATGTAATTTTCATTTCATCTTTCCTATAATGCCTGATAAAGTGGCATTTGTGAGAGCAGCGCTGCTTTGTGTACAGTCGTTACCGGGGAAACCGCTATTTCTGCTGCTCAAAAAGCGCCTCCTGCTGGCAGAGAATGAATTTGCATTTTCAATCCACCCATCTGCTATTTTCGTTCAGACCAACGCGAAAATCGACTGTGGTGATGCAAAGTCAGATTCATTTCAGCAAACCGGTTCTTTCGGACAGTTCGCTTCAATGAACCAGTTAAAAAAAACTGATTCATTGGTTCACGCAATTAATTATATGCATTTCTTTTCGAACAACTAAATTTAAATAATTTTAAATCAATCAGTGTCATTTTAAATCAATGAAACATTCAAATAAAGTTATTTGTGTGAACGCATATTGCTGATTCTAATGTCGTGGTCACAGTTTAATTTCCTGATTCTTCATGTCCGATACGACAGACTAATAGTAGCCTACATCTTGGATAGGTTTCCGAAAAGACACAATGTGTTTACAAAACTGGTTTATTCTTTCTATATACTTGAGAGAGACATGCAGAACATATCTGTGTTTTTGCATCAATGCATCAATCACATGCAGTAAGTGAACAAAAACACAGATTCCAAAAGCTTATGGAATAATCCTATCGGCTTTTTGTTGAGGGAACCAGTGTGATGCTCACAGCCGATTGGCCTGCAAAGTGACGTCATAGTTCCACCACTCTATAGCAGTGAACCATCTTTGTATATCTATAGTCTTTGGACGAACGTGTTAACTTCGGGCTGTGCGTCTTGCGTCATCAACCCAGAACCCAGAAAGTTCGAATCCGTTCGATTAGTGAACCAGCTTCTTCCTGAGAACCAGCTCAAAATAATTATTTGTTCAAGAATCGAACATCACTAATCGGCTGATGTTTTTATGCAGCAAACAGTGTTGCCAGATTGGGTGGTTTTGAATTTGATCGTGCGGGTAAAAATGGGCTTGGGTGGATGGACAAAATTTGGGTCTAAATTGTCAATCTAAATTGTATAAGCTAATTGATTAACAGAGAAACCAAAGTGTGCACGTACTGCATCCAATCAGTCATCATGATGACGTTACTAAATGCACACTGCTGAGGTTAACGTCGCCTGCTGCACTTTTAGCTAATCACTAGGGATCAGCAGTCAGACATGATGATTAATGAGTGATGGATTTTTAGCATGATAACGGATCAGATTTTGAATGTATATCAGTATATTCAAGTAATCACAATGCCAGAGTGTCCTAAATATAAGTTACATGGTAAAGAGTGGGAAGGTGACTTGAATTACACCTGTGGAGGGAGAAGACACAAATGCACTAATATCACTGCAACTCTGAAATCAGAGCACAGTTGAATAAATTAATCAAAATTGAAACTGAATATCTGGGACTATATGATCCTGTCCTGCATCAGGACATCTTTTAAATGGTCCAGACTGGTATATCATTTAAATCTGCTGGACTTGATTAGTTTTGACTTTGCAAAGTTCTGTATTATGTTCTACAATATGTACTTCACGAAAGACTTCTTCTAGTTCTGTCTGAAGTTAAAGTGTGCCTGCATAATTTAATCATATTTGGATATTCTCTTTATTTATTTAAATTCATCTTTAATTTTATTTATTAATTTACTAATTTATTTATTTTATTTTGTCATCATTAATTTGTTTTAAGGAGTTAAAAATGGTCCTTATCAACCTTGATTGACATGGCAATATTCTATCACATTATTTTGACAATTAAAGTTTTGGGCATTTTTTTGTTGGAGTGGGTGGGTTTTGGAGAGCATTTGGACTAGAAATCATCCATCCAATCTGGCAGCAAACAAGCAGAGCAGAGTTGCATATACTGTATATATATATATATTTCCGCCACACATAGAGTGTAAGTCTGTGGGAAACACTGATGTATGCATGTCAATCATTGCTTAGAGTTTGGACTAGAAATCATCCATCCAATCTGGCAGCAAACAAGCAGAGCAGAGTTGCATATACTGTATATATATATATTTCCGCCACACATAGAGTGTAAGTCTGTGGGAAACACTGATGTATGCATGTCAATCATTGCTTAGATGTAAATAAAAGCCTAAATTAAATATGTGCTTCATATAAAGCAATTGTATCTATTCACAAGATGTGGATTACACCACTCGATTCAAATGGATTTGTTATAAGAGGCATTTATGACCTTTTTGGACCTTCTAAGTTTTGGTTATCTGTACCGTCAATGGAAGGACAGAAATCCTAATCTTAAATCATTTTTTTGAGGACTTTACACAAACTTTTTCGATCTAAAAATGTTTGGATTCTTTATAGTTCTTCTTTATTTATAGTTTATTGTGTTGTGTTCCTCTGCACATTTCTGTATTAAACATTTGTTTACTTGCGTTGAAAGCACACACGGAGAAAGCACCATCGTCACCTATCAAAAATATTGACAAGAGAGGACAATAACGTTCACAGTTGAACCAATGGGAGAAGTCAGACACAAAGCAGGACTCTCCTTGAAATCATCACAAAACACTTTTTCATTCATAGTTTATAGTCTCTAAAGGTTGAGTTTATAACACTTAGAAACCAGCTGTTATTTCTTGATTGAATGTGTAGCCCTTTTCAGTTAGAAATTCTGGAATAGTTTCAGAAAACTTCCAGTAACTGTTCTGGAATAGTGTGATTTTGTTCATTCTCAATGAACAAAAGTAGGGTCTGATACCGGGATCGAATTTTCCAGCATTCCAACTGAGTGATTCATTGTCTTTCTGTGTCTGAAAGATCAGGCTTTGTACCAAGTTCAAAATATTTTCAGTGTTGTCAAATTGTCCTTTTTACACACAAGAAACATTATGTTCAATACTTTATCCGATCCCAGGCTTAAAGTGCAAAAACCGTAAGATATTTTTTGGCTAAAAAAAAAACTGTAACAAGAGTGGCTCTGAGGCAGTTTCAAAACTTTTTTGTTAAACATTCAAAAATGGAGTGTTGTTTGTAGTTGCTGTTGTGTATTTGAATTTGTTTTGAACAATGAGTTTGGCACGTTTTAAATTACTGGGTCCACATTTACAAAAACAATCACGCACACCAAGAGCAGCAATGAAGCCTGCTAGAAACGTGACCTTCTAACCCAGAGCCTAAAAGGTTAGGTGTTACACTAACACTGCAAGATAACAGCATGCCATGGCCTCATCACTAAATTCTTCTTTCAGCTCAGACTTTCATGCATCTTTGAAACATCTCCTCACAGGCTGAATTTGTAATTCAGTTCAGTACAACAGCCATAACATTTCACTAGAGGCGAGGCTAATAAAAATACAATTTACTGTCATGATACCTTTTCAATAAGAATCTCAGAGCCAGATCAATTATGAATCTTGGACTGCAAAGAATATTTTTCAAAGGATAAACAATTCCATTAACAAATGTTGTTAAGTTAAATCTAGGCCCTGAAGTGTGTCTGAGGAACTGCCTTCTGATGTTTACAGTGTCTTCGTTTTGTTTATGTTGAAGATCTTGTTAATGGAGATACAGTCTGGAGAGTGGAGCAGCGTTATTTTTTTTGTGTTAGTTTTTTTTTCCATTTAGCTTGATCATTTTATGGGTAGCATTGTGAGATAGCAGAAGGCAGAAGACTGCTAACACATCTCCTTTTCAGAGGTGCAAGGTTTCCCTCAACCACACACACATTACAAAACACACTGCACGACTCAATGTGCATAAGGAATCCTCAAACGAGATGCATCTAGCACTGAGATTTTGAGACGGTGTGTTTTCACTGAAATAAGCATGGTTTGAAAAGAGTAATGGTGTAAGTGGTGATTATTTAAAGCTTGATATGCAGCAATTTGGTCTGTAAGCTTGTTTGACAGGTTCATGCATTAATTCTAGTGCTGTCCTGCTTAATTAATTAGAGTCTAATGAGACAGGTTTTACTATGATATTTACTATGATACTAAAACACACATAACTTAATTACGCAGATGGTCTTTTTGGAATGGGAAGGAACTTTTAAACTCTGAAAGTTACGGTATGCATTCTAAGCAGGGGTGTGAAGTAACGCATTACAAATACTCACGTTACAGTAATTAAGTAGTTTTGATCAGTAATTGTACTTTTTTGAGTAGTTTAAAAATTGTGTACTTTTACATTTTAAGTGATGTATCGGTACTTTTACTCCGCTATTTTCCTCCGTTTGTGGTCGTTACATGCTTATTTTAATTTTATTTTTATCCATCAACGTGATTAGATGGAGAGTAATGGGTCTCGTGACTTTCGTCAAATCAAATTGTGCAAATTGTTTATCATCATGGCTGCAGTCGCATCTTCCTCTAACTTAATATGTTAAGGTAAATTTCGGATTTCTGCTTACTAAATGATTTGTATATATGCTTGCCTATCAACACGGCCTGACATTTGGTGTGAGGTTGCGGGTATTGTGTACAGGGTTAACTCACGCAAGTGCCATGTTCAGTAAATTCCCACTCACTTATGAGACGCGCGATCTGCGCTGCCTCGTCTCTCTCTCGCGTGCGTTCTGCAGCAGTCACTTGGATAAGTCGTTGTTGCTTGTTGAACTTGTTGACTTTTGATGAGTTTGAGCGCGTGATGCGCACTGTGAAAAAGTGTGTTGGAAACACAAATTAAGGACCAAATCTGCACCTTATTGATGACCCGTGGCGTTAATATACTGCATCTGTGCCAGCGCGTGATGTAATAAAACTGCAGCTCATTAATAAAAAAAATTTTAAAATCCATTTTATACAATCCGCCTTCATTTAGCAAGTGCAC
>NW_015507004.1:41698-47885 GCF_001515645.1 Sinocyclocheilus grahami
CACCTTATTGATGACCCGTGGCGTTAATATACTGCATCTGTGCCAGCGCGTGATGTAATAAAACTGCAGCTCATTAATAAAAAAAATTTTAAAATCCATTTTATACAATCCGCCTTCATTTAGCAAGTGCACATGCGCATAAACAATTTTCAAGTTCAACACTTTTTGTTCCGTTCAGTACTTCAACAGTAGAACAAAACTCCAGCAAACTGTGGTTCCAACCGGACCGTGAGAAATAATGACAACGGTAGCACCATTTTACCCTTTCTACTGTTTACAGTGAGCAGAGTATCAAAACAACGGAGCTGTACACACCACAATATAAAAATGGTCAAATCTCCCAATACAGTATCTTTTCTCAGTCACATGGTCTTCTGCCATACAAAGATATCTAAATTTCAAAAATAATAATAGCCTAATAAAACATCAGATTTTACCTTTTTAATATTCATTAACAAATCGGCTCAACTGATAAACTATTTGAAACATTTTGTCAGTAGAAAAATTAATAGACACTAATGCTTTGACTCTCAGGGCCCAATATCCTTATATTTGATGACTATTTTGACTGCTTAGAATTTTTTCCTTTTACAAAACACTACTGCTGCCCAGACGGAAATTTAAAACCAGTCTAGAAAAGTATTGTCCGGAGCTCTGCTGGGAAGGAAATAGAGAATAGACCTCTTGGAAGTTGGAACATTAACTGAATACACCTGATATAGAGCTAACTGTTGCCAGGTTTTACAAATGAATGATGATTTTTACAGAATGTTTCATACTTGATGTTCAACTAAAATATATATAACTGTTCAAGCATAAATGCATGTTATAAGGGGATTGTTGTGTATTGACACCCAGACTATTAGCCTCAAAAACTCTGCTACAAAATTAGGCCGATTCAGAATGCAAACACATCCAGAGATTCGTACTCCGAGTCAGTGAGCTATAAATGACTGTAGATCAGAGCCAAAATGTGGGAGTGGGGACAGGTTTCACACCAGAGAGAACTGGGACCATGGAATTAACAGAGAAACACAGAGAGACAGTTGTGAATATGACAAACTGTGAATATATGCACTGCAATATAACACATATTTGTAAAGAACACATAGATGCTCATATTAGACATTCACCACCACAAAAAAACAAATTTTTGCTATATAAACTATACACCCTGTTCCAAAACCTTGCTGCCTTCTAAGAAACATGACATACGCAGACAGTGTGCCACTAAAAGCACATGGCGCACCACTAGCACGTTGCTATGCTAATGGGACAATATTACAGACAAGCATATAATATAAATAACACAAAAATACTAGGTGAACAATTTTTATAGATAAGCCTATTATGCCTTAAAATGCTCTCTACTGCAGGTAAGCTGCTCACTAAGTTTTGGAGAAGCACTACAGGAGTGCCATAATTTTTCATGATCATTTATCTTCGTCCTGCTGAGCGGGCAAACAGATGCCTCAGCGCTGAGAGGTTAGGGCAGGTCAAGCTGTTCATTCACAGAGAAGACGAGAAAGAATTTGCACCATGTACCATTTGTTCACGCTTGGACAGGAGGCAGAGACGAGCTTCACCCGATGGAACAGAACCTGCTTTGACTAGAAAAGGTGACCCTCCTCTGCTTTTCACTCGCTTATCCTCACTCATGAGAAAGAGCGTTCCTCAAGGTGAAGGGGACACACAGGCTTTGCTGAAATGTAGCACTAATGTTCTGCTGTATATGTCTGCAAAATATGGCACCCTGATGTCAGAGTGCGGAACCAGTTCCTACTGACTAATTTATGCATGTTAATGCATATGAGTTTTTTTACTAAATGCAATTTAAGCATAATTAAAGTAGGGGGTCCTGTGGTGAACCACCAAAAAAAAAAAATACTAGGTGGATTATAAACAGCTTGTTAATGACACCCACAACTGGGAGTAATCATAAAAATGGCAGATACATTTGTAAATGCTGCATTGCCACCTGCTCACGGCAATGGAAATTGAAAAAACATGCAATCATTCAGCAGATTTTTAACAGAAACATGGAAAAAATGTGATGATTACACAGCTTGCTGTTATCCAAGAATAAACAGTGCAGACTAGACAACAAGATCAAATGGGACAAACCAGTTCATGGCTATAATGAACAACATCATTAGGAGGAGCCAGTGAATCTGTTCTTAAACCAAAATAATAATAACTGAAGCCAAAGTTTCCAGAGAGGCACAAGCAGGGCCGTTTCTAGCCAATTTGACGCCCTAGGCGAAATCCCTATTGCCCCCCCCCCATTTTTTTTTAAATTTTATTTAAATTATATATATAATTCTTTTCAGACACCAGTTGCTTGTCACATCCAAATTGGTTGTCATAGTAACGACACTAATTTGTGGAGATTCAGTGCATTGAGTTCCACAAATCTGAATGCATTATTTGTAAATTGACTGTTAAGATAAACATTTTGCACAATTTAGTATCTGTAATATCATTGTGTTGCCACTAGATGCCTGTATAGCCCTATGTAACAATCCCTAGTGGCTAAGACATTGCACATAATTTACACATAAATCACACATAAATTAATTTTATTACATTTTGATTTGGATACTATATACTATACTACTACATATTGTTTAGATATTATCAATGGCTACTTTTTTGTCTTTATCTGTTTTTTGTTCAATTTTTTTGTTGTTGTTTCTTGAAACATTGATTTAAAGTGTCAGTTATTGCATTATTATTTCAGTCAAACCTATAAAACCCCTTTGTTACCCCAAACTACATATAAATGTAAATGCTTTATCAGTGGCATAAAAGTAACCAATGCAGCTACTTAATCATTTGCTACTCGTTAACGCATTAACGTCCCCTTTAAATAACGTGACGCTCTGCCATCTATGACGCTGCCGTTAAGTCTGGGGCATGGTGGGATAGCGATGACCCGCAGAATCGAATCCCTTTTTGGCAAATCACACACTCAAACCCAGTCCTGAACGAGAGGAATTACAATCAGAACTACTTAGGCAGCTGCATGGAGGAGGAGAGAATTCCACTGAACACACTCTCTATAACCTGTGCATCTAAGACTTTGTTCTCCTGGCATGTCTTAAGGCCATAGACGCTGAGCTGACATGGATTAGAAGAAAGCTTCTCAAATGACAAGTGAATGACGACCTTCCAGGAATAGCCACAATCATACACTATGCGCTTTCACGATCACAATTACATTAGGTCCTCACTAGTGTTGTCACAATACCAAAATTTCAGTAGTCAGTATCAATACCAGTAAAACGTCATGGTTCAGAGCAACATTAAAATAATACCTGAATAAACTAATGGGTTTACTTCCAATTTCACAATAGCTAAACCGAATAGGTAGTCGACTCAAAATAATTCAGACAGCAATTCACAGACATTGAAGTCGGGGGTGTCTGTTTTTTTCTTCTTCTCTAAAATCTTGCTCTGCAGGATCTTTGTCACACATTTACCAATTAAAAATGCCAGAGGGGAGACTGAATAATTGACTGCTTCTGATTTTTCATGAAGCTGACTGAAATAATAACAGGAGAACTCAAAGAACCTGAAACACTAATGAAATGAACTGGGATAACTTGTGAATAACGGGTGAATACATTTGCAGTAGAAAGCATATGTTCCTTCACAGCTTCAGTAAGATCTGCCTCTCTAATCTATTTAATAAATGAAGCCCCAGAAAATGTTTGGTTACATAATTATCATGAATAACGATCCGCATTCAGGTTACATGGTTTTACGTGTGATGGCAAAATTGGATCAGACGCAAGCAGGGCAGCAGCTTGTCAGTGTTTTTGAAGCTCTCTGGTCATTGCCCGAGTGCACGAGAGCTTGGTCCACTGACTGCCTCCTTTATTTTCAAACAACAGAAGTGGAGCTGCTGTGACTATTAAGGCTACCTGCTGAGACTCGCGTCTGGATCACGTCAAATTGTCACTTTTCTGTGAGTCTCTTGACACAGCACACAAGCAATCCAAGGAAAATTGTATTTATGTAATCGCAAAAACCTAGTTTTCGCCAACTTCATGTTGTCATTCCTTGAGCCAGTAGATAGAAAGACATGGTAAGATTGTTTAGTTCGGGTGAGACTGTGGCCCTCTTTCCACCTGGTATTACGATGTGTTTCCAGTCATCTGGGATTCCTTATCCTTTCCATTCGCTACCTTTCCCTCCTACTTGTAAGCTGCATAAAAAGGGTTAATTCATTCAACAGTATTCATCCACCGCACTCAGTGCTCCCAAGAAAGTTATGTAGAGTGTAAAGAAATACGAGAGGAGTTTAAATCCAAAATCAAAAAACAAGTGGTCACAGAGGGCGCATTTGAAACGTGTGATAATACCAGGTGGAAACTGTAATGAGTCTCGACCACTGATGATCAGATCACTGAAAACACAATTTCTACATGTACTTTGAAGAAAATTATTCTTTATTCATGAAAGGTGTTTAAGTGTTCATGCCCACCACGACATTCAGGCCAAATAAGTCCTGATGTAACTGTCAGACCTTTTCCAGTCGATTACAGCTCACTAGTAGTTGAGCTGTACTTAACGGTTTCTGAAGCCCGCAGTCAGTCAAGGCTACAAATGTTGGTTGAAGCGTGGATGAATGATCACTAGAGACAGTAAAAATGGAAATGAAAAAGGGTCAGTGTAAATGAGAAAAACAAAGATTTTGAAACACTTAGAGGATGCACAAGAGCTCTGGAAACATGACAGTTGAGGTGCATGATCAATGAGGTTACTGCAATATAAAAGCTGTCAATATAGATTTAGAGAGACTACAGGGAAAAGGATTGAAAAGGGATGAATCTCTAGCTTGTGGCTTTACTCCACACATCCATCACTGAGAACAATAGAGGCTGTCTTAGAAATGCAGCACTTTATTTCAGAGCTTCCTGACCCAGCTGTGTTTACTCTTATGATTAGTGTTAAAAGAACGGCTGCTGGACCCAGTGTCAGCTGGATGCACCCTCCTTCCCTCACACACAGATTGGTAATCAGACATACCGGGCATTTTCCCCGTGGGCTGACGCAATTTAGGGGCCGACAGAATTGGGTTTTTTTTGCCAAGCTAGGACCATCACGCAGGGACAGCGAGCAGCCAGTGACCCATTGGATTGTCTCCTGTATTGACAGCGTAAACCAACCAATCACAATGCGCTATAGACAGAGTGATGAAGTACTTTGCACCGCCTATGTAAATATCGCTTCACTCCAACTTCCTCCTTGTCAGCTTTTCCCAAGTTTTCACAGCACCATTATCAAGAACAGGCTTGCTCTGCAGTGAGAGATGCGGGCCAAAGAGCCAGGCAGGAAGAGGAGAGGAGAGGAGAGTAGTTGAATCTGTAAAGTGCTTGATAGGGACTTGCAATGGAGGCAGGCATCTAGGGTGACCATACGACCTATAAAAATGCGTCCGGCTGGGATTTCTTAATCGCCCAAAACATCCAAAACGATTCTCGCTCCCGCTGAATCTCTGACCATTGCCGCCTGCTCCCGCAACATGCGTTTCGCTCTGCGATTTTCGTGTCCACACCTTTAAACATTCTAATATTGTATATAATTTTGCCGTTTCAGGGAGCCTGAAAGATCTCAGGATGCGGTGTATTTAAATATTTTTGAATGAGCGTTTGAGCCATTTACTTTCACTTTCGATTTCACGTTCACACGCACTCTGTGTAAAGAGAGCACATCTTACAAGATCAGATATTTGTCAACAAGTTCAGGATCTGTTGAGCAGCAAATACTCCAGCATGGTCTTGTCAGTCATCTCTCCTTATTCTCGACCTGTGATCAGTCAAAGCTGACTCCTGCAGCTCTTGTTGAATGCAGGGTTGCCAAGTCCGCGTTCCACAGAATTGGGCTACTTTTAAACTGTTGCCATGGGTTGATTTTCCCAAGTGGGTTAAAGATGTGACTGACATTTGACTGAAATGCTTGTATTGAAACATTTTGCATTCTACCTATGATAAAACTTTCAGACTTTTACATTAACTGTTCCCCCCTGGTGGAATGACCTGCCCAACTCAATCCAAGCAGCTGAGTCCTTAATATTTTCAAGAAACGGCTGAAAACACATCTCTTTCATCTTCATTTGACCCTCTAACTCTAGCACTCTCTATTCTAATGCTACTTCTAATTTTATCTGCTTGTTTTTTTT
>NW_015507004.1:48991-54471 GCF_001515645.1 Sinocyclocheilus grahami
AGTTCAGGATCTGTTGAGCAGCAAATACTCCAGCATGGTCTTGTCAGTCATCTCTCCTTATTCTCGACCTGTGATCAGTCAAAGCTGACTCCTGCAGCTCTTGTTGAATGCAGGGTTGCCAAGTCCGCGTTCCACAGAATTGGGCTACTTTTAAACTGTTGCCATGGGTTGATTTTCCCAAGTGGGTTAAAGATGTGACTGACATTTGACTGAAATGCTTGTATTGAAACATTTTGCATTCTACCTATGATAAAACTTTCAGACTTTTACATTAACTGTTCCCTCCTGGTGGAATGACCTGCCCAACTCAATCCAAGCAGCTGAGTCCTTAATATTTTCAAGAAACGGCTGAAAACACATCTCTTTCATCTTCATTTGACCCTCTAACTCTAGCACTCTCTATTCTAATGCTACTTCTAATTTGATCTCCTTGTACTTTTTTTATTATTAAAAAACTTGATCCTCTAACATTTGCACTCTCTATTCTGTTTCTGTTCTAACCATACTGGTTTTATTTATAAAGAAAGAAGATCCTCTAACACTAGCATTCTCTATTCTTTCTACTTATTTTCTTTTTATTTATTATAAATAATGACCTTCTAACACTTGCATTATTTATTCTTTTTCTGTTCTATTGACTTGTTTTATTTTTATTTAAAAATTACCCTCTAAGGATACTTTCACACTTGATTCGATTGCTTGGTCCAAACCCGAATTCGATTGCGTCATCAAGTCAGCAGCTGTTTACCCCGTTGCTTAGTAATGATGGCGCAGGAGAAGACGGCAAAATGCGTAGCATTGCTCTCTTCAGTTTTATATTTATGCTTTTGAACCGTTATTTTTGTTTCCAAAGCTTCAGTACATAACGGCACTTACGTCTGCCTTATGCAAATGCTCTAAAGAACTCTGAAGGCCAACAGAAATTATATATACAGCTCTCTGCTTGCAGCGCATCAGGAAAGTGAGTGAAACACTCACAAACACATTTTTATCAAATAATACATCATTAATAGCGGTTAACTTCCGTGATTTGGTACGATTGCGTTCACATCAGCAGCGAACCGTACCGGAGTTCACTTGAACCGTACCCCAGACCACCCTTTTTAAGCGGACTCGGGTACGGTTCGTGGGTGCGCACCTGAGTTCGGAAGACAGCGTTCACATCATACAAACGTACCAAACTCTGACGTCAATCGAACCCGGGTGCGCACCAAAAGTGCTAGTGTGAAAGCACCCTAAAGCCCCGTTCACACCAAGAACGATAACTATAAAGATAACTATAAAGATAACGATATTAGCGTCCACACCAGCGAACGATATGGTCTGTTTAATCTAAGCGCACATGCGTCTGCCGCTTTAAATTCTTGAGCTCGTAAAAATTACCCTCTAAGGATACTTTCACACTTGATTCGATTGCTTGGTCCAAACCCGAATTCGATTGCGTCATCAAGTCAGCAGCTGTTTACCCCGTTGCTTAGTAACGATGGCGCAGGAGAAGACGGCAAAATGCGTAGCATTGCTCTCTTCAGTTTTATATTTATGCTTTTGAACCGTTATTTTTGTTTCCAAAGCTTCAGTACATAACGGCACTTACGTCTGCCTTATGCAAATGCTCTAAAGAACTCTGAAGGCCAACAGAAATTATATATACAGCTCTCTGCTTGCAGCGCATCAGGAAAGTGAGTGAAACACTCACAAACACATTTTTATCAAATAATACATCATTAATAGCGGTTAACTTCCGTGATTTGGTACGATTGCGTTCACATCAGCAGCGAACCGTACCGGAGTTCACTTGAACCGTACCCCAGACCACCCTTTTTAAGCGGACTCGGGTACGGTTCGTGGGTGCGCACCTGAGTTCGGAAGACAGCGTTCACATCATCCAAAGAACCGAACTCTGACGTCAATCAAACCCTTGTGCGCACCAAAAGTGCTAGTGAAAGCACCCTATAAGTGTCAGAAGTTTGGTCACGTAACGATAGCTGCAGTATGCAATGGAAAACAACGCTGTGCTAGATGTGGAGGAGAGCACGAGTACGGAAAGTGTGGGCATGGAGTGAACCCAAAATTTTGTAATTGTAGAGAAAACCATAGTGCGGGTTATGGAGAATGTAAAGTTAGAAAGGATGCTGTGAAAGCGCAAAATATAAGAGTATCTGAAGGAGTATCATATGT
Organism: Sinocyclocheilus grahami; assembly: GCF_001515645.1. Lineage (NCBI taxonomy): Eukaryota > Metazoa > Chordata > Actinopteri > Cypriniformes > Cyprinidae > Sinocyclocheilus > Sinocyclocheilus grahami. The sequence goes on from NW_015507004.1 coordinate 51,170, forward strand.
GGAAGCTTTAAAGCGTGTCCAAAAAAATCTGAAGACGAGTGCAGGAAAAGCAGATCTGGTGGAAAAATCCTCTACAGTGGATGAACAAGTAAGCAGTAGAAGAGTAAATGACAATACAATGTTGATTGATAAGACTCTGGGTGGAGTTAGGTTAGCCCCTCGTCTCTCTTTTCTCAAGCACACGCGCACGCGCGCGCGCACACACACACACACACACACACACACTTCTTCTGCAGAAGAAATGTCATATGGGTTTGGAATGACATGACGGCGAGTAAATGACAGAATTTCATTTTTGGGTGAACTATCCCTTTAACAAAGCTACTTTTGCACGTCACACTACCAACCGGTGCTCAGTGGCATTAGTACTCACAATAACTCTAACAACTCATCAATTCAGCTCTCCTTGACCGATGATCTTCATTATTTTTATAAATAATGCTGGGAACTTCTAAGATTTGACATGAAAGAAAATAATTCAGTTTGACAGCAGTATTTGTAATCCTAAAGCTTTCAATTTTTCACCATTTATGATGAGGTCGACCTGAACATGAACAGACCATATGTTTAGCTAGGTTAGTCTCTCGCTGGTGAATCATGAACTGTTGGAATTGTATAGGGATTTGTGACTCAACAAACCATCATTTTGTTCGAGATGATGTCAGAGGAGAGTCTAAAGCAGCAGGAAAAAAAATTTGTTTATTGTCAGACAAACATGTCTGTGATTCGGCAGTCTGTCCTTGGACAGCCTGGAAAGATGATTAGGAAAAAAAACGTTGACTGGCCGCTAGACAGTGGCTCACTGCCTCCAGGATGCATTCAACACCCGTCTTACCATACCTGCTTTTTATAGCCAGCTCTAAACACAGTCAGACACGTGCACAGAGGCTACCCTTGCGCAATTACGTTTGAACCAAATATAATCTCCAGAAGACAGAAAGACATTATCAGATTGACCAAGATCACCAGTTAATGGACAAAACATAACAGTCTTAAGTTTCACAGAATGACAAAAGCCTTCTCATTTTAACAGGCTTGAAAAACAACAATCTACAAGAAGTGACTTACAGTTAGTGAACATTAATAGAATTTGAAAAGGAATTCATAATGACTATCCCAAAGAATCTACCTAGACAGTAAGAGACACACATAATCACTGTACAATAGACAATATACAGCATGCACCACCTTATATGGGGAAAATGTGTAAAGGGTGGACATGATATATGGTTTTCCAAGGAGTGGTTTGCTTCACAGAATTAGGGCCAGGAACTTTGAGGGCAAGTTGTAAAAATAGGTTGTTAATGTTCCTTGTGGCAGTGAACTGAAGTAGTGTTTTAAAACAGCAGCTCGTAGCATTGAAGACTATACAAAAACTATACCAACACTAGAAAAAAGGAGATTCTTCTTCAGTTTAGTTCAATAAGGCCCCAAACCATATATTAGACCACAGTAACCCCTCACACTCTACTGAGCTTGTGAACCATTATTTTACAAAGAAACAGTGAAGACTACAATTAGGAAAAGCCTCTGTGAGCAAGAGTAACACTTTTCTAATTATATTAGCTCTTGGAAATAAAAAAATATTTCATTAATTAATTACCTCTGCCACCCTTATGAGTTATAAAGCAGACATCAATCATGACAAACAGCTCCCTGTTGCCCAATTGCATGCCTGGACCTTCCTTCTGTGGTCAGCTTGTACTTGCTCTAGGTGCTCCACAGGGTTGTCATGGCGGTATTATTCTCAAATTCAACACAACACCCTACCACTACATCTTCCCATTTAAAGGTTAACTTTAATGATGCTATCACCATGTAAGACTGACTGTCCACCTTCCTTACAATCAAAAAGTCAGATTTCTCGCTTCATAAATAAGTAAAACAAGGCAGACTAGTTAATAAACTAACACATATGTACATTATGACTTGAGAGAACTTGATCAACACACATCTGCCATCAGGTTCTTTGTTGGAAAGCCGAATACAAATTTCAATTTGAATTTAACAGTTTGAATATCATTTGCTTGAGAACAGAAGTAGGTCATTTAGAACTATCCTTTCATAGTTTATCAAATCACCTTAATTTCACGTGAAATAGTTATAATACATATTATATTATAAAAATTCTCCATATCATTATTTCCTTGAGCGGGACAATTCAGTCTTTTCTTCTACGGAGCAGTGAAGACACAAAAGATGTGTGCTACCAACCAATCAGAAAAGATAAAATGAAAATATTTTTTAGAGTTAAAATTAAGTAAAAGTGCAGACATCAACCTTAATTTTTGCTTTTTAGATTATATTGCAGGCGAGTCGACTGTCAGATGGTTTAATTTTCAATAAAGCAAATTTTCTTATAAACGGCAAAAGCATTTATTTATATGTAAATTGTTTTATGTTATTAAAGCTGACAAAAAAACAACTAAATACTGAGGAGTTTAAATAAATAACATTAAAATACGTGTGGTTTTTCGTGTGCTTATACTTAAGTTAGGCTACAAAATGCAAATTTTAGACAATACCTAACTTGGGTTCTTTATTATTCAAATTTAAGCATGTAAAGACAAAACATACAATACGAAACACAATTTCATCGTTTCAAACTTCACTGAAAAGAAAGAGAAAGAACAAATCTAGTTGTAGTTCCCCCTATTATACAGATAAAGTCATATTAAACACACTGAATAGGCTACTAGAAAACCTATTTAGGTTAAAATAAAAACATAACTTTTACTTACCAGATATTAAAGACCAGCGACAGGGATATTAAGTAGCCGCTTCTGTGTGTTATTTTTGAGAGCGCATTCACTTGAATCAACGGTTTTTCAAGGACAAAGTTTTAATCAAATTCTCTTCTCTCAAGACTGAGCACGCAAACTCCAGCTCCTCAATTCTCACCACGCTGCGTGAACAGTTTGTCACGCCCCTAAAGTTAAAAGACAGCACAGTCCACCAATTAGATTGAAGCTGTAGCAAACCTTAATTAGATTATGCGCAGAGAAGAACCAATCCCGTTCCAGGAGGAGTGGAGTTCACTGTGTTTATCAGAGTAACGCGTGTTTGGTTGCTGGGTTACATTTTTAAGATCATTTAAATGGCTGTTTGGTATAGGCATCTACTCTTAAACTTAGTTTTTGCCGTTTTTATAACATTTTTGAGAAAAAGTTGAGGCTTCCCATGGTGTTTCAAAACCCTTCTTCAGTTATTGCACATGAAACCTAAATTATGTTTGCTCCCATATATATATATATATATATATATATATATATATATATATATATATATATATATATGTTGAT